>NC_040012.1:4157599-4173811 GCF_000972845.2 Larimichthys crocea
TGCAGTTTGAAGAACAAACAGGCAGCGAGGAACCCGTGGAGAGCCGACAGTAGATCCGCGGTCCCATGAAGACGTTTTCTGAGCTACAACAACCTGACCCACATGACCAGGGAAAGTCCCCCCCTCCTCCGTCCGAGTCCGTCATCCTGTGATCCGAGCAGACCAACTCGCAGCCGAGGAGTTGGGGTCACGGGGTCGTCTTTTCCCAGCAGATCACCCAGGCTGAGTGTCATGTGTCCGTTACAGTAGATAACGGCACTGCTTCTCTACCGACTGTGTGAAAGGATGATTTAATAAATCAATCAGAGAGAATCAAAAGTACAAACTCTCTTAACTGGACGACTTAATAAATGCAAAGGAAACCTCCCTCCAACATTTAAACTTTACTTTAATATTTTAATTCATATTATTTCATATTGCAGCTTGAATTAACTCAAATAGTATCTATGCAAAGTTCTGTGAAAAGCTTCCCGTGTGGATCATGAAGAACCACGTCAGGTCCCGACTCTTTATTTCTAAAGAAGAAGTTTCATCTGCTGTGATGACACTCAGAAAGTAAAGTAATAAACACGTGGGAGTTTTATTCCAATCTAAAGTCTTCCAACAACACGAGCGTGCGGAACAGAAAATGTTTTGAATGAACAGCGAGAGTCGATCTCCGCGAGGCGCCAACAGACCGGATCCTGCAGCCAGTACGAAATTTGCCTACAGGAGAGTTTCCCAAAATAGAAACAGATAACCTTTGATGATACTCGACACTGCCGCGGTGCCTCTGAGCTGACATGCACACACACACACACACACACACACACACACACACACGCACACACTTGCACTTGCACAGGTAGAGCTGGCTGATGATATTTACCTCGAGGGCTGACGTGGTGACAGTTAGACGTCACATAAATCAGACAAACGAACTTTTTACGACTCCTGATCTTCACCGACCCAGTCGCAGTGAAACAAAACGCTTCATTTCACCTCACTTAGTCCTGACCTTTGACCTTCAGCTTGTGGTTTTCCTTCATTGAGGCAAACAACAAGAGACCCTCGACGCGATTCACCTGCCACATTGTGGTGGCTCTGCTCCACGTGGCGTGTCAACGCCGAGAGATTCAGAGTTAATCACTTCCACCCTTTTGATCAAGCATCAAGGAGGACAAGGATACTGAACAAAAACTCCAATAAACCGGAGCCAGAACTTCACGGAACGGTTTCAATTAGAAGTCGTGGACTTAAAATCAACACGGGACGGCACTGAGAGGACAAAAGACCTCCAGTTCACCCTCTGTTGAACCCGTCGTGGAGTCTGAACCTCCTCAGTCACACTCTGTCAGCTTCTAATGGGCTGTAGACCCGTGCTGCTGTAGGTCTACTGACAGAGTTAGAGATGAGTGAAGGAGGAAAAATTGAGCACGAGTTAGGATGGATGAAGGAAACAAGTGATTACGGGGTCGACTGCTGCGGTCTCTACTGGCAAATTCATACAGTTATTAACGTTTATGACATTTACAGATGAATTTTAACATTTGTATGAAGTTCCCCTCATCAACGGTGGACAGTTCGCTGCTCAGATGATCTATTTTCTCCTTCCTAACCTCGCTGTTCTTTCCTCCGGCCTAAATGATGACGAATAATCCCCCAAATCCATCCTCAGCCATCTACCGCGAACAGAGAAACCACTCGAAGGCTCTTTAGGTGAGAGAAGATTTAAGATATAAGCCGGTAGGAGCTGGCATGTGAGAAAGCACGCACCCCATCACACTAAAGATCCGACAGAGATCGCATCAGTGCAGACCTCTGCCAGTCGATAACCTTCAAAGTGCGGCGTTATCAGGAGAGTCTGATGCATTTCACACGCCTTCAAACAAAAGCCGCTTTAGGGAGAATGAAAATGGGGGTTTAATGCCCTGTAAGACTATCGGCTTTAAACAGTGTGAGTGTGTGGACGTCTCATCAAACCCGGCTAAAAGCTACTTAGAGGGAACCCGCAGGAGCGACCGCACACACTCACAAAAATAGATGCACACTTCCCAAAATGCATCACGTGTGAACGGAGCCCACACACTCTCATCTGGGTCATTCAGAGTAATACGACGCTGCCTACAAAGTCAGTGCGAGTTTCTACTGAAGGAGGTAAGAAGGTGGGTTTGACTTGCTTGATAGAACGGTAACGTCTGCCAAGAAACCCGACCGCTCAAACTTTGAACAGATTTTCTAACTAAAAAGTTGTTTTTCTGCCGGGGGTTGGTTTGGCTCTTTGCCTGGAGAATATTTCACAATTTTCCTGTGAAATTTGTCAGAAGAGTAAGATGTCTGACTGATAACTATTTTGGACTGAATCTTGTTTTATTGATCCGGATTTGGGATCATGTGGCATTGATAGTTTTTTTGTTAAGATTTGTTTGACAAGGACACTGAGGAATTATGACAGACAGCAGCACAAAAAGACGGACTAATAATCGGCGTAGTTGGGTTTTCAGTGCATGATCATAGATGTTGAACATCTTTGAAGTTGAATTGATGGCGATATTTCCTGAAATGGTTGGATGCTTTGCTGCTGCTCGAACGCTCCATCTCAACCCAACGCGGTTCTTTTTTCTCCCGTCAGGTCCGCCACAAACCACACATTTTTCATAATAATAAAGAAGATTATCAGGAATAAAACTGCCGGATTTTAAAGGAAGTAATCAAATATCTTTGACAATGTAACTGGAATCACTACCAAACTCCGGTAACTGATTAACAATCTGACCTTTCTGTCCTTGGATCATTTTCCTGAAGAGACAAACCGGTTTCAAACACCTGACACCTGATCAAACGTTCCTCCCACCGCCGCCCAGTGTCCAGAACAGGAAACTACTCGACCTCAAACCTTCCAAAAGTCGCCTTTGGAGCCGAGAAAATGATACACAAAAAACTAAACGGACTTTGCGTGTACGTAAAAATCATGTTTGCAGGGCTCGACTTTAAACCGAGCTGAGAGGAGTGATGTCTTTGGGTGTGACGTCAGTGTTTCTTTCACTCTTTGGCCTCGAGGTAAAAGACTGCAAAGATTTGGACAGTGGATGTGAAAACCAAGACACTTGATTGCTTTGGCAGACGTGTTGAGTTGGCTGACGGACAGAGGTGCATATGTATACTGTCTAACGGCGTGGATGTTCAGCAAAACCTTCCCCAGCATGAATCAAGATTATTAAAGAGGAACAAAAAAGAAGCTGGTTGATCCCGAACAGGCGCTACTAAATCAGAGACCAATTAAAAAACACCAACAGGTACCAGCTCCTGTGCACCACATCCATCTTTCTAACTGCGTCCACGGGGCCAAACGACAAGGCTTCCTCCTTAATTCAATTACATCCGCCAGCTGCAATCTGGAGAAACGGAGGAGGAGGAAGAGGAGGAGGAAGTGGTGACCCAGACTTTGGCTCTCGGTGTAGCTGACTGTGATCTCAGGGGGAGAACAGAGCGGCCGAGCAGCTGTGTTCGCCAGGAAATGTACAACACAGCACAGAGAGGCGCAGTGCAGCTCTCTCTCTCTCGTTGGGTATAATGAAGCTTGAGTTTGTGTTTTTGTCCCTGTGGAAACAGGCGACAGAATTAAGAATTAGCCCGGTGAACCTTTGGCTGTGTTTTGTTTGGTTAGCACTCCTTACGGAAACATCACGTCATGTCTTTGGGAAGACGTGTCATACATCGTTAGAGTTAACGCACATTAAACGGCACGTGGATGATGTATGTTTTAAACTATTTAAAGACGTCTGGATTATGAAAAATGATAATTTGGTATCCAATTTATTTAAAGGTCCAGTGTGTAGGAAGAAGGGGGCTCTGCTTATAAAATATAATAATCATATTATGATTAGAAAATAAGAATTTAAATGTGTTTGTTATGTTTACATGAGACTCCTCGAAGGAGTCTTGAAGCGCTTTGTTTCTACAGTAGCCCACAATGGACAAACCAAACACTGACTCTAAAATCTGTTGGGTTTTTTTCACGGCCATCGTAGTTTTCCTTCACGCAAGGAAGCAGATGGTGAAATGAGATGGTTGCAATCACAGGCTACAGCACCAGATGGTCCTTTAAAGAGGATTTTTGGCTTCCAAAGAATAAACCAGCATGAACATCATTGTCTAGAAACGTCCGCCAGGCCAAATCAAACTGTAGGCAGGCCAACTTTGTCTGAGAGCCACACTTTGGGCAGCCTTTGCCTCGAGGGTAGAGGTCTTAATGTGTCCAGTGTCATGGACCTAATCCAGAAAAGATTAAATTCATTATCAAAAAAAATAAAATCCACAAAACGCCCAAAAACACTAGTACAGTGTCTTTTTTCCCCTTCAAACACATCGTCTGTCTCCAAAAAAAACATTTTTCTGTGATGCGATGAGTCCACTTCCATTTGGACCCATCGCAACAGGACGGGTGCGACCGGGATCCAATCAGACTGAATCAACTTTGAACCTGGACAGTAGGAGTCTTCTGATGTGACCGGGTTGAAATATGTCTGATGCAAAATGTGCTGCATGTTCAAGAAACCAAAGTTTATACGTTCAAATATGAACAACTGCTCAGAGAGTTTAGGTTTGGAAACAGACTATTGAGTCTCTCAGCAGCTACCGTCCCTTAATGGAGTCTTTTAACAATAAACACAACGCCCCGTCCTGCTCCGGCGGAGAAGCTCCACGGCCACCGGCGAGACGAGCGCTCGTGTGAATGTGTGAGCTATGCTGCAGGGCGTTGCTGTAAAAGAACATGTGTGCTCAGTTAGCGTCCGCTGGATAAATAAAGCTTCCATAAGTACAGGTTAAACCAATCATAAACCCTTTGGCGGGAGGGGGGGGTTGTGTTAATGGTTAGAAAGCTGAGCTTCTCCGATTATATCACTGTTTTAGTTTGGCTGTGAACTCTTCTGCTGGCCTTGCATTTAATCCCAGCAGATTATAGAGACACACACACACAGAGGAGTACATAATCCAGTGGTTGTGTAAAACCATCACATGGCATTTAGCCTTTCACGCCCAGATCTCAGATATGACCAGAAGCCGGTCATATCTGAGACTGCTCACTGGAAATAAAGTATCTCCAACCCCAGTTTGATCCGGCTGGAATTGTACACGTGTATTTGTTATTATTATATAAAAGTAGCAAGTCGACAACTTTGCCAAAAGCTACCAGAAAAGACAGATAAGATAGAGTTTTCTCAATTAATTTCCTCTTCATTCTCTTCTCCTCTGCCATTAAAGTCCATAATGGCTGCTGAGACTGATTACATTGCCCACTTGCCCAGCTCTGGCTCTACCATGATACCGGCTCTGCTACCAGGGTCTGAGAACCTCCACTTCTTCTTCTTCCCGGAGGTCCAAAACGCCTGTGGTACAAACAAAAGCAGCCCGGCTACCAAACTGAGCTAACAGCAGCTACAGCTGTCAGCAGTTTACTTCACTGTCCATCATAAACTCTGTAAATCACAGAGAGTTGAGGCGGAGCAGCCGGAGGACATCAGAGGGAAAACCAGAAAACATTTCCTCCATAAAATATGATCCAGTTTCACCAGAATCAGTGAAATAGTTGCTGCTGTGTGACTTAGTGCCGTAAAGCGTTACGTACTTCTCCCGACCCGGAGCCCAAAGTTACATAGAGTGAGAACAGACGTACGAATGACAGAGACACCGTTCACCTGATCACAGGTCAGCGTGGATCAACAGGAGGTCACAGACGAAAGTTTAGGAGAGAAACGTTACATGATGTCTCTTTAATATTGATGTTTGGGTCCGATTGTCCGACAGAATTCAGGTTGAACCAACAGTTTCTGTTATTTGATCGTCACCTCACCGTCCTTTGTCTTTAAAACAGACGACAAACATCCCAAAATAATAAGAAAATTGAGCCCAGATCAATCCATGAACATAAAAAAAGCAACGAACAAAACAAAATCTGCAGAATCTGTTGTGTTGGTTATAGTTTGTCTATGCTACCAAGTTAAACCCAGGCTAAGTTTAACCTGTCAGCACTTCAGTTACTATATTTCACTGTGTACTCACAGCAGAATTAAATATAATCATTTAAAAGCTGTTGAAATAACATTTAAATGTAGTCCTAGATGCTTTAGGTGTTCATTTTCTAACCAAATTAACTTTTTTATGTGAAGTCCACTTGATTGCTTTTTAACCCAGACTTCCTGAGTTTAAAGTAAACGTCTGCCACCTTTTCTTTAAAGGCTGCAGTGTTTTCCATCTGCACCTTTACCTTTGTACTCCAAAGCAGTACCAGGCTCGCCTGCTTGTCACCGCTCCTCACCGTCCCTAAACCTGCCAAAGCTTCGCTCGCATTTTATTCCAGCCGACAGCCGGAGCCTGAGAAAGTCGACCGGCGCACCCTTCAACCCTCCAGGACCTAACGACTAGTGACGACTTTCTCTCTGAAAATTTCCCGGCTCCTTTCTCGCCTGACATGCTCTCTCTCTCTCTCGGAGAGCAGAGCAGAGGTAAATCCATGTGCTGCAGAGAGTCAGCTGCAGTGCTGCTTGGCAAGGCACTCGCGTTCCCCCCGGTGCTCCACCCAGCAGCCCCCGAGAGTCGGGGCCGAGAGGAAATACCAGCGTGTGCTGCTAAAACAATGTGGTTTTAATCTGAGAGGCCTTTAAAAAACTGCGACTCAGTTTCTCCTTCGGTCTCTCAGGAGCTCTCTCTTTGCTTTGTACAAGAAAACACTTTCACTCCTGAGGTTTAGTCAGCAGAAGATAGTTCGAAAACATCCCTCTTCCTCCTCTTTGCTCCTCTGTTTCTGATCACCACCTCCTTTATTTTTCCCCCTCTCTGCCTCTTCAGCTCTTTCTACAGTCGCTAATGGACTCCTGCACAGGATGAGCACTGAAGTGTGGGAACATAGAAACTCCCTTAACCTTGATGCCTCAAGACCTCGAGTCAAACCTGGCTGCAACCATTAATATTATAGACCGCCGTGCAAAGAAGAAGAAGGCGGCGGCGGCCTGGCGTCAGAGGAGATCAAAGCGGCCTTAGACGTCTTTTCCTGTCAGTCCTGGATCAGTTTTTGTTGAATAATTGGACAGCCGAGACGTCACACCGACCTTCCCGAGGACTTGAGAGGCTTCTCGAGGAGTGAACTTTGTTTTTTTTTTAAAGAGTTTTCTTTTCCACTCCTCAACCGCAGTATAATGAGCGAGGGTGGTGGCAGAGTTCCCCGTCATTTTACGGCTGAAGACGAATCCGTCTCACTGTCTTTTTGTCTCGTGTTAAAAAATGTCATCTTCCATAAACAGAAATCACGATGACACCGAGGAAGCAGAGAAATCCACCCAGACTCCCTCTGCCACTCTACCTACAGTGTGTTTCACTTCATACCGAGGCGATGAAAGAAAAACACTCTCAAGAGTTCAGAGCTGATTTACAGCCGTGTGGCAGCAGAATTGTGAAAGGGCGTAACAACTAAAACAGCCTGATGAGACCACAGGAACTGGGTGTGAAATAACAGCTCTGGTGTTTGAAAGTTGGCCAGCAGGGTGAAAAACAGAAAATGATGAGATATTGTCCCAAAAAAAAAAAAAAGGTTGCAGGGTCGATTCTACCGCAGGAAAAACGTCCTCGAGCAAGAAAGACGCAAGAAACTGAGAGCGGGTCTGAGCACGAGTATCGTTTTTAACTGGTCTTCATGTCACTCGAGAGCTTCACTCTGTTCTTTCGTATCGTAAGTCATGTGGAACAAATTAGAGGAAGAACTTTAAATAGTCAAACATAGTTTGAATGTTTGAGGAGTTACGGCATTTAGAGTGGGACAAAATGAAGCTGGACGTCACCCTGCAGCCCTGGATTCCTGAGACTGGATCCCGGCCATGATACAGGGAGCCTTAGTGTGTTATAACACACACACACACACACACACACACACACACACACACAGCTGGTGCTTAACCACCTCTGGTGACCTCGATCGTTCCAACTGTACAGATTGAGTTTCCACAGCATCTGTGTCGGCCACATGTGTGTATCTAACATGGCTAATATGGCTAATCCCCGCGGCCCACAGACACACACACACATGTGTTTACACACACACACACACACACACACACACACACACACACACACACACACACACACTCAGACCACGGGTGGTTGTAGCTGCAGTGGTGGGTGGATATCAACAAACCAAATCCCTGTTTGACCCACTAACACGGCAGCTGGTGACTGCAGACGCTCAAACTGTACAGTGCTTCAGCCAGCAGAGCTAAATATCTCATCATTTCTGTGTTTACGGTATTTAATTAGTATTATTACACAAGAAAACTTCCTATTCAATAATCACAGCCAGTCTGATATAAAACTAATCAATTAATCGTGAGTCAATCAGCAGAAAACAAAACATTTGTGTTGAATTTTTCGGTTCATTTTGCAAGATTTGCAACTATTTTCCACTTCTTATGTAACTAATTAATCATAAATATAAAAAAACGTAATTGACTTGAAGTAACTATATAATCTGCTGGATTTAAATCGCACTGAAGTTAAACCAGTGGACAGAGAAGTTTCCAAATGTGTTTGGATTAAGATGAATTTCTTTGGTTGGTTCTCAGCCAAAAGAAGCGGCAGTAGAACTTGTATCGAGCTGTGATCAAGCTAATCTTTAACTGCTGCTTCTCTTTCCTAACAGATTTATTATAACCAGGTTTGAAATGACCCAACAGAGACTTCAGACAGATGTAGCGATTAAGAGCGAGATGCTAGAAACGAAGAATATTTGGCTTTTTTGCTTGAAAAACTGGCTTAACCATCGAGACATCGTAGCGTCCAGGAGCACCCTTCATTTTAAAATCATCCCCAAACACAGAAAATAAAGTTGTCAATAACCAGACTGGGAAATTCTGCATCATTACGTTGATATCTACGATGTTTTTTGGCACATTTTCACCCGTTTTCCTCTGTCGACAAAGCATAGGCAGGTTTACAATCTTCTGGAAGCTGTCAGATTGTGTCGTGAGGGAGATGCCGACCCACCGTGAAGAGAAAAGAGACGAAAACATTGTTCACAGAAGAGTCGTCAGGGAGGACTGACCCGCTCCTGGTGACTTTTCCGCATATAAGCTGGTCGTTTAAGTTGCTCATGGAGCTGCATTGTTGCTGTAACGTCATCATGAGTTACTGATGTGAAATGTACGAAGACGCTCCCTCGTTCTTCATACGTTCTCGCTGAAGTGAACTGAGGTGAACCGAAAACACAATTTGCCTCTTTCTAAATATTTTGCTTCCCCAGCAGCAGACGGACAGACAGACAGACTCCGTCTCCACCTCAGTGCTCATTTACATTTAGATGAGCCCATTAAGATCCATAAATGATCAACACCGCCACGACGACTACCCCCCCCACTTCCTCCTCCACCTCCTCCTCCTTTTCATAACCTTCTCATTCGTCTCAGTATTTTTAAAAAAAACAAAAAACTGGAGAACATAATTTGGGGATTTGTCGCGGTGAAGGGAAATGAGAAGAGGTGGTGGAAAAACAAAAACCCTCCTCCTCCTCCTCGTCCTCGTCCTCCTCCTGTTGCCAGATGCTGTTTAAAAAAGCGGCAGCTGGAATTCCACCTCCATAAATACCTCATCTCCCGCCTGTGTTTATGTGATTAGGGTTGAAAAACACTAATAAAGTGCTAATAAAAATGGACAGGAGAAGGTGGAGAGGGTGGGCGACAAGACAAAACATTAGAACTCGGACTGTGGAGCGCACAAAACAATCAGCATGTACGAGATGGACAGACAAAGAGCATCAGGAGGTGAGACAACAAATACAGTCAAAGACGCCAATCATACCAATAAGTCACAACAAGTTAATGGAAAAAAAAAACACTTCAAACATCTCCAAACCAGAGACAGAGACCAAGAGACAGTGTTCTGACAGTCCGTCAGTGCTGTTGTATTTTTGTAAGTCTGGGTCTCGTGGGAGTCAACGGACTGCATCTCGAGGTGAAAATGTTGGAGGGGGGACGCCTGCTTGACATCAATAGATGCCAGCATCAGTTATTATCCCACCTTAACGTCCCAGAGATCGATTAACCTGCCAGCTTTAATGATGCACAAAAACACCCCCAGTCACCTGGACGACCAGGTCGAGCATTCGAAGCTGGAAGGATGCGTTGTGGTGACTGGGAACTAGGGATGGGACATGATTTTCGAATAGTCGAATATTCATGACGAGTTCGAATATTGAATAGTAATTTCGAATGTCGCTTTGGCTTACGTTGCATTCCACTAAAAAAAATGATTACGGAAAGGCGTTTCCTAGTTCCTAACATACTCTGTTGCATTAATTCGGCCAGAGGGTGCTGCTATCGTACAGTAAAGGTAGTCAAAATAACAGAAGAAGAATTGCAATCGGTAACGTGTAGCGTGATGCAGAGATGCAGCGAGGTAGCAAAAGTTCCGTATGGTCCTCATTTACTTTGATAAATGAAAATGAAGTGGAACATGTGTTCTCCGCAGCAGGTCCGATTGTCAATAGGCTGCGTACCGGTCTCCATCCCGACCACGTCGACATGTTAATTTTTCTAAACAAAAATATGTCTTAGGTTTTTTCTACTCTGTTCGAGCGCTTTCAATATCGTTCCCTAAACGGGCAGTTTCACCCGCGGTTCCTTCTAACAGACGTAAATAGTAAATAATAGTAAATAGCTTTGGGCTTTTTCTAGATTTAATAAAGACTATTTTCCATCTTCCAGAGCTCTGTTTGTCGTCCCATTCACCACAACGCATCCCTTCCAGCTTCGAATGCTCGACCTGGTCGTCCAGGTGACTGGGGGTGTTTTTGTGCATCATTAAAGCTGGCAGGTTAATCGATCTCTGGGAGTTGAGGTGGGATGATAACTGATGTGCATCTATTGATGTCAAGCAGGCGCCCCCCCCACTTTTCACCTCGAGATGCAATCCGTTGACTCCCACGAGACCCAGACTTACAAAAATACAACAGCACTGACGGACTGTCAGAACACTGTCTCTTGGTCTCTGTCTTGTGAGGGTTTTTTTTCCATTAACTTGTTGTGACTTATTGGTATGATTGGCGTCTTTGGTTTATTGTTGTCTCACCCTGTCTGTCCATCTCGTACATGCTGATTGTTTTGTGCGCTCCACAGTCCGAGTTCTAATGTTTGTCTTGTCGCCCCCCTCTCCTGTCCCATTTTTATTAGCACTTTATTAGTGTTTTTCAACCCTAAACACATAAACACACAGGCGGGAGATGAGGTATTTATGGAGGTGGAATTCCAGCTGCCGTTTTTTTAAACCGCATGGCAACGGAGGAGGACGAGGACGGAGGAGGAGGAGGAGGAGGGGTTTTTGTTTTTCCACCCCTCTTCTCATTTCCCTTCACCACGACAAAATCCCCAATTATGTTCTCCAGTTTTTTGTTTTTTAAAAATACTGAGACGAATGAGAAGGTTATGAAAAGGAGGAGGAGTGGAGGAGGATGTGGGGGGGGGGTAGTCGTCGTGGCGGTGTTGATCATTTATGGATTTAATGGGCTCATCTAAATGTAAATGAGCACTGAGGTGGAGACGGAGTCTGTCTGTCTGTCCGTCTGCTGGGGGAAGCAAATATTTAGAAAGAGGCAAATTGTGTTTTCGGTTCACCTCAGTTCACTTCAGCGACAACGTATGAAGAAACGAGGAGCGTCTTCTACTTCCTAACATCAGTACCTCATGATGACGTTACAGCAACAGTGCAGCTCCTGAGCAACTTAAACGACCAGTTTATTGCGGAAAAGTCACCGTGAGCGGTCAGTCCTACCTGACGACTCTTCGGGAACATTACCCCCGAAAAACAGCCTCTGTCCGGGAGAGAGCGCCGGATAAGTCCCGTGTTTTACTGATGGGTGATGATGTTGACGATGTAACTCACATGTTTTGTTCTTTTCTCTTCACGGTGGGTCGGCATCTCCCTCACGACACAATCTGACCGTCTCAGAAGATTGTAAACCTGCGTATGCTTTTGGCGGATTTCGAGGAAAACGGTGAAAATGTGCCAAAAAAACATCCTAGATATCAACGTAATGATGCAGATTTCCCAGTCTGGTTATTGACAACTTTATTTTCTGTGTTTGGGGATGATTTTAAAATGAAGGGTGCTTCGGACGCTACGAGGTCTCGATGGTTAAGTATTTTTTCAAGCAAAAAGCCAAATATTCTTCTGTTTCTAGCATCTCGCTTAATCTCTACATCTGTCTGAAGTCTCTGTTGGGTCTTTCAAACCTGGTTATAAGAAATCTGTTAGAAAGAGAGCGCACGTTTAAAGATTAGCTGTATCACAGCTCGATACAGTTTCTACTGCCGCCTTCTTTGCCTGAGAACCAACCAAGAAATTCATCTTACGAACACATCATATCCTCAACACATTGCGATTTAAATCCCAGCAGATTATTAGTTACTTCAAGTAATCATGTTTTTTATATTTATGATTAGTTAGTTACTAAGAAGTGGAAAATAGTTGCAAATCTTGCAAAATGAACCGAAAAATTCAACACAAATGTTTCGTTTTCTGCGCTTGACTCCGATTAATTGATGAGTTTTATTCAGCTGGCTGTGATTGTCGAATAGGAAGTTTTCTTGTGTAATATATACTTAAATACCGTAAACACAGAAAATGATGGATATTTAGCTCTGCTGGCTGGCAGCACTGTACAGTTTGTGAGCGTCTGCAGTCACCAGCTGCCGTGTTAGTGGGTCAAACAGGGATTTGGTTTTGTGATATCCACCCACCACTGCAGCTACAACCACCCGTGCGTTGAGTGTGTGTTGTGTGTGTGTGGTGTGTGTGTGTGTGTGTGTGTGTAAACCATTGTGTGTGTGTCTGTGGGCCGCGCGGATTAGCCATATTAGCCATGTTAGATACAACCATGTGGCGCAACAGATGCTGTGGAAACTCAATTGTACAGTTGGAACGATCGGGGTCACAGAGGTGGTTAAGACCAGTGTGTTTTGTGTGTGTGTGTGTGTGTGTGTGTGTGTGTGTGTGTGTGTGTGTGTGTGTGTGTGTGTGTGTTTACACAAGGCTCCTGTATCATGGCCGGGATCCAGTCTCAGGATCAGGGCTGCAGGGTGACGTCCAGCTTCATTTTGTCCCACTCTAAATGCCGTAACTCCTCAAACATTCAAACTATGTTTGACTATTTAAAGTTCTTCCTCTAATTTGTTCCACATGACTTACGATACGAGAAACAGAGTGAAGCTCTCGAGTGACATGAAGAAAGTTAAAAACGTTGAAGGCTCGTGCTCAGCCCCGCTCTTGCTCTTCTTGCTCGAGGACGTTTTTCCTGCGGTGGAATCGACCCTGCAACTTTTTTTTTTTTTTTTTTGACATACTCATCATTTTCTGTTTTTCACCCTGCTGGCCAACTCTTCACACCCCGAGCTGTTTTCACACCCGTTCCTGTGTCTCTCACGGCTGTTTTAGTTGTTACGCCCTTTCACATTTCTTCTGCCACACGGCTGTAAATCAGCTCTGAACTTTGAGTGTTTTTCTTTCATCGCCTCGGTATGAAGTGGACACACATGTAGGTAGAGTTGCCGAGGGAGTTGGGTGTATTTTCTTGCTTCCTCGGTGTCATCGTGATTTCTGTTTATGAAGATGACATTTTTTAACACGAGACAAAAAAGACAGTGAGACGGTTCTTCTTCAGCAGTAAATGGACGGAGAACTCTGCCACCACCCTCGCTCATTATACTGCGGTTGGGAGTGGAAAAGAAAACTCTTTAAAAAAAAAAACACTCCTCGAGAAGCCTCTACGTCCTCGGGAAGGTCGGTGTGACGTCTCGGCTGTCCAATTATTCAACCAAACTGATCCAGGACTGACAGGAAAAGACTCTAAGGCCGCTTTGATCTCCTCTGACGCCAGGCCGCCTTCTTCTTCTTTTTGCACGGCGGTCTATAATATTAATGTTGCAGCCAGGTTTGACTCGAGGTCTGAGCATCAAGGTTAAGGAGTTTTATGTTCCCACACTTCGTGCTCATCCTGTGCGGAGTCCATTAGCGACTGTAGAAAGAGCGAGAGGCAGGGAGGGGGGAAAAATAAAGGAGGTGTGATCAGAAACAGAGAGCAAAGAGGAGGAAGAGGATGTTTTGACTATCTTCTGCTGACTAAACCTCAGGGTGAAGTGTTTCTTGTACCAAGCAAAGAGAGAGCTCCTGAAGGACCGAAGGAGAAACTGAGTCGCAGTTTTTTAAGGCCTCTCAGATTAAAACCACATTGTTTTAGCAGCACACGCTGGTTTTTCCTCTCGGCCCCGACTCTCGGGGGGCTGCTGGGTGGAGCACCGGGGGGAAGCGAGTGCCTTGCCAGCAGCACTGCAGCGACTCTCTCTGCAGCACATGGATTTACCTCTGCTCTGCTCTCGAGCGAGAGAGAGAGAGAGCATGTCAGGCGAGAAAGGAGCCGGGAAATTTTCAGAGAGAAAGTCGTCACTAGTCGTTTAGTCCTGGAGGGTTGAAGGGTGCGCCGGTCGACTTTCTCAGGCTCCGGCTGTCGGCTGGAATAAAATGCGAGCGAAGGCTTTGGCAGGTTTAGGGACGTTGAGGAGCGGTGACAAGCAGGCGAGCCTGGTACTGCTTTGGAGTACAAGGTAAAAGTGCAGATGGAAAAACATGCAGCCTTTAAAGAAAAGGTGCAGCGTTTTATTCTAAAATCAGGAAGTCTGGGTTAAAAGCAATCAAGTGGACTTCACAAAAAAGCTAATTGGTTAGTGAAAATGAACACCTAAAGCATCTAGGACTACATTTAAATGTTATTTCAACACGCTTTTAAATGATTATATTTAATTCTGCTGTGAGTACACAGTGAAATATAGTAACTGAAGTGCTGACAGGTTAAACTTAGCCTGGGTTTAACTTGGTAGCATAGACAAACTATAACCAACACAACAGATTCTGCAGATTTTTTTGTTCGTTGCTTTTTTAGTTCATTGATTGATCTGGGCCAATTTTCTTATTATTTTGGGATGTTTGTCGTCTGTTTTAAAGACAAAGGACGGTGAGGTGACGCACCATCTGATCAAATAACAGAAACTGTTGCTCAACCTGAATTCTGTCGGACAATCGGACCCAAAGTACAATATTAAAGAGACATTGTACTTTTCTCTAAAAACTATCGTCTGTGACCTCCTGCTGATCCACACTGACCTGTTCAGCTGACGGTGTCTCTGTCATTCGTCTGTTCTCACTTATGTAACTTGGGCTCCGGCTCAGGAGAAGTACGTAACAGCTTTACGGCCTAAGTACACAGCAGCAACTTTTCACTGATTCTGGATGAAACTGGATTCATATTTTATGGAGGAAATGTTTCTGGTTTCCCTCTGATGTCCTCCGGCTGCCGCCCTCAAACTCTCTGTGATTTACCAGAGTTGTATGATGGACAGTGAAGTAAACTGCTGACAGCTGTAGCTGCTGTTAGCTCAGTTTGGTCGCCGGCTGCTTTGTTTGTACCACAGGCGTTTCGGACCTCCGGGAAGAAGAAGAAAGAAGAAGAAGAAGAAGAAGAGAGAAGAGAGAAGGTTTCTCAGGCCGCTGTTGCAGAGGCCGGTGTCGTGCTAGAACCAGAGCTGGGTCTCACCAGCCTTTGTGACTTAATGGCAGAGGAGAAGGAATGGCAAGAGGAAGTTAATTGAGGCAAACTCTATCTTGTCTGACTTTTCTGGTAGCTTTTGGCAAGTTGTCGACTTGCTACTTTAGTATAATAATACAAATAACCGGTACAGTTCCAGCGTGATGCATAAACTGGGTTTGGAGATACTTTAATTCCAGTGAGCAGTCTCCGATTGGACGGCTTCTGGATCATATCTGAGTGATGGCTGGGCGTGAAAGGCTAAATGCCGTGTGATGGTTTTACACACCGCTGGTCTTATGTACTCCCTTGTGTGTGTGTGTCCTATAATCTGCTGGGATCAAATGCAAGGCCAGCAGAAGAGTTCACAGCCAAACTAATAACAGTGATATATCGGGAAGTCAGCTTTCTAACCCTTAACCCACCCCCCCACCTCCGCCAAAGGGTTATGATTGGTTAACCTTACTTATGGAAGCTTTATTTATCCAGCGGTCGCTGATTTGATTTTGCACACATGTTCATTTTTACAGCACGCCTCTGCAGCATAGCTCACCATTCACACCGCGGCTCGTTCGCGGTGGCCGCGGAGTTCTCCGCGGGTAGCAGGGAGTGGCGTT
>NC_040012.1:4173821-4271026 GCF_000972845.2 Larimichthys crocea
AAACACCTAATCACGCTGTGTCTTCAGCGGAGTAAATGTCAGATTATCTTATCGCCGTGTTGTTCTGCATGGAAGTATTTTTCTCTCAGGAGATGATTAAAAACCACTTCAGGCTGCATGAGAGTACAACCGATTCCCAACGCGATCGTATCTTTATATCAACAGAAACGGAGAGAAAAATTCAGCTCGATATTTGGCAGAAATCAACAAGAGGGAGAGAGAAGCACTGCAAACATGAGTTATAAGGACCGGCTTCCTCACAGGCAGGAAACAAGTGCTGGTTTGATGGGAGGAAAGGAGGCGTGAAGCCTGAAGGAGACCCCAGACGTGAAGCAGACCCTGAGTCAGAAATAGAAAAGGAGAGTGGACGGTAACAGTAGACTGTAGTTTATATAAAAGGAAGATATCAGCTCAGCTCAGCAAGTCAGCTCATTGAGAGAAAATCTAGAACTTCAATCAAGCAGTTCTCCTGCCTAACTTTAAGAGGCAACATGATTCAATATTCTCTTTTTAAAAGTTAAATAACTTCCAATTACAGGCGTTCGTAGGATCACACTTCAACAAACTGAATCGGGAAACCAAGAATCTTAAGATTTACACAACGTCCCACCACTGAGCAACCACGTCAACTCAAAAACCTGACAACCGCTTCAGATCATCGGCTCTGAGCGAAGTTTCCTCAACTGTGATTGGAGCACATAACAAAAGGAGGGCGGGGCTTAGGACGGACAACTTCACCCAGACACTAAAACGTTTTGTCAGATAAACAGACGTCAACCTTTAAACATCATGTAGCTTCAATGTGAGACTGATACTCATGTTCAACCTTAAAGCTACCTGAGCAGATCCACAGGTAGCACATTAATGTCAATACTGACCAACACATTACAGCTCGTTAAACAATCCCTGTTCCCGAGTTCAGTAATTAACAACATTATTGTTAAAAATCACCATTTCCTCCTCTTGATGCCACATGTGAGGCGTGCCCGGGGGAAGAGGAGGAACGAGGAGGAAGACGAGGGGAAACAGAGGAGGAGGAAGAGTGGCTCAGATTTCATTACATTCTCTACATGAGTGAAATGCCTGGGAGGCTCCTGCCTGTTTCCCATCATGCCCCATGCTGTGAGAGTGTGTGTGTGTGTGTTTGCGTACATGCACACACACTCTATTTTTTTGCACTCTCATATATAGAAGAATAATAAAAAAAAAGGTGCCTGTCAAAATTTCGGGTTTCTAAAATGGATTTATCCCACGGGGTCGCTCAGGGCTGCTCCCATGAGCCACCGCTGCACCCAGAGATGGAGAGACGAATAAAGAAATAAAAAAATAAAAAAAGGAGAGAGGAGGGGAGAGGCTGTGCAACACATTTGGCAGATGTTTATTTTTCTGTTTTATTGTCTTGATAAACTGCTGCTATATTCAGGATCTTTTGGCAGCTCGGCTCATGTAACATTCATGCCAATAAACACTAATGAATTGAATTCGACTGAGAGGGAGGCGGCGAATGATGCAGCAAAAGATAGCGACACACACACACACACACTCACAAAAACTCACACACCGTGACAACTCCCCCACCCACCTTAACAACTTGCCTCACAGCAGCTGGTCCATTTCATGCTCAGACAAAAAAAAAAATCGGACCGATCGATCAAGGCGAGAGGAAAAGAAAAGAGAGAGGGAGAGCAGCAGTTATGATTTGTGATGCGTTCACCACAGCAACATGTTCCAGCCTCGTCTACCAAACCCAGACACATACTGATGAGCCACGGCTGCAAACTGTTTCCATCTGGGAGAGACAGAAAAAAAAGAAAAAAAGATTTCTATTGCAAATAAACTGCAGAATGAAACGCATCGTCTTCATCGCCGCCGCAGTCTCAACAGGTAGTGTTTCGACTCTCCTCCATCAGGTGGAGAATTACTCGACACACTCTCAAACAGTCTCCCACCGCAGACAGGTTTTTTTATTTTTTATTTTTTTATGTTTCTGTATTTGCTTTTTTTTGTTATTCAGGTGAAGTGATGGAAACCTGAGCTGAAGGACAGGAGACTGATTTAGAAGTTTCCAAGCCTGGAAATGTGATATCTGGGTGTTTTCAGTCAAAACAGAACCAGATTCAAGTATTTAGTCTTGTTCAAGTTTCTGTGTGACTTTCAACAGATTTACACCAAAATCCCAACAGGCATGAATCCTTAGGGTCTGTTCTCCAAACCCCACCAGGAGCCGGTGACTAGAACGGCTGCGATTACCTCCGGTGGCCAAAACTTCTTAAAAACACAAGACAAAACTGAAGCGGACCATCTCAGCTCGACTCAAGCCGGACGCTCTTCAAATCTCTAGTAGCCGGTTTTAAAACGTAAAGCACGTCATCTGTTTCAACAGCCAATGAGCTTGTAGCGAAAAATGTTGAAAATGTTTCCTAATATAAAGCACCCACAAATGGCTCACGGATATCTCGACTTGTTTATATCAAAAGCAACTGCAGCGAGTAACTCGTTAAGATGCCACAAAGCCTGAAAAGTCGGTGAGTACAGAGAGTCGCCTCTATGCAGACGATACACCGTCTTGTCTAGCTGCATTGGTGTTGGCGACTTCTATTCTATCACTTTGGTCCATGTTGGTTTTATTCGACCATGATCTTTCCTGACCCTTCTCGAGTATTTGGATCCGTGTATACTTAAATAAACAGTTTGACATTTTGAGAAACACACTTTGAAAGAGGTCGATACAACTCGTGTCTTAACCATTGAGGCTCAACAGTCCGGACACAGATTTGGACAAACAAATCTCTCTGGGAGGGAAACTAGAAAACACTCTCAATTATTGTTTCTTTGGAAGTCAGTAACAAAAAAACCTTTTTGTTGTTTAGGTTGGATCTGAAGGCAGATTGAACCTTTCAAGTTTCAAGGCCACGACTCTTACTTTTTTCCATTTTAATGACAATGGATGTGTGCCGTGGCACTTCAGGGGCGATTTTACTCCATTTTATGGGTCTAACATAACAAAGAGCACATCTTATTAGTGTCTCTATTATCCGTTCACTTTGGACGAGGTCTGACAATCAGTGCTTGGCAGTCTTAGCTGACATCGTTTCAAAACTAGGTGCCAAAAGTCGGTCTTGATCTCATTTACCTCTCTTGGCATTTCTCTGGGCTTTGCTGATTTTGGTTTTGTTGATCCATCCGTCTCTGAGATTTCTGTCTCCATGTCCATACAATGTTGGAGAGCCACATTGTGTTTGTGATACTAACAGCATTAAGAAATGAGATTTGAAAAATCCAACAGCAAGCAGCTTTTCTGTCCATGAACAACATCCACAAAACCCACCATGTTGTTTTCACTGGAGCTACAGTCGACAAAAGAAAAATAGTCCCAATGACAATGAGGTTTGTTGACTGAATTAAGATTTTGACATTTCGTCTCACGGTGCTGCCGAGTATTCTTGTGTAATTTTCAATGCACTGAAAAGCACAACTGAAATCTCATTACCTCCATTGTGTTGAATCCTGATACATAAACTAGGCAAGATATCACCAACAAAAAAATGTGAGAGTATGTCACCCTTCTCACGCTACAACTGAAAACATGTTTGTCGTGTTTTAACGTCTAGTTCGGTCCAAGCGTTTCACATCCAAACTGCCGTCGGTCAGCGTTAGATGTGAAGGATAAACAGTTAAATCCTGTTGTAACGGGACACTGGGGTTTATTTATTTAGCCCGCAGGCACAGGCAGGTGTGACGGGACACGCCTTCGAAGCGGCCCAGATTTACCTGGAAAACCAGTCGACCAGTGACCTGCTGAGAGAGGTGCACTGTGTTCAGACTGCACACATCAATTATCATCAATATTTACAACTGAGACAGCTTCTATCAGAAGAATTACTCACACTAATACCACAGCGAGAGCCAGACCAGCAAATGCATTGATAAAAAATGTATTTTAAGACAGCAGTTGATTGTCGAAATATTACAAATAACTATTTTCAGTGCACCACTGCTGCACTACAACGTCATCTACTTCGACCAGTAGTGAAATTACTCTTTATTTAGTATTTAACACCTTTCAAAGAAGTAGTAACAAGTTCTTTAATCTCGGTTGCCATCGTCTATCATCTGACAATGTTTTAGCCTCTATGGGCAACGGCCAGTGTCTTCAAACCTCTGCTGCAACCTGCAACTTGATTAGTTAGAATAAAGAGATTTTGACTAGTCTTTATGAACAATGAATGGTCGGTAACCTGCATGAAACCAAAGCTCTATCGACCACGAATGGTCAATTGGGACAACAGACATAAACCAGAATCTTGGTCCCTTGCCTTCAGACTGTGCATTCATATGCAGATATCTGTTTATAGGACAAAGGTATAAACCCAAAGACAGGAACAAAGACGATCACCGTGCTTCGACCTGTACCCATTACTACAACTACCACTCCCTCCACTGAAAACACACAATCAGAGGCAGAACAAGAGCAGGCTCATTGTCAGTGATATAAAGAGGACGCGGTGCTGAAAGTAAATAGACTGAACTTTAACCCAGTTTTTCATGAGAGCTCACGGTTCACTGCTCAGCACTGGGACGACTTCAAGTTAACAGAGACAAACTTAAATACTGTTCGTACATCATGCTGTGTTACCCTGAGACATCAGACTGTCTGAAGACTTTAAAAACGAAGCAGCACTTTGCTTTTCTTGTTATGTTAATGCCGTTTATGTTACTCGATGTGGAGACACGCTCCAAAATTGACTAAAAGACAAAATGTTGTTTTGTGAGTCTTCAGCCGCCAGGTGTGTGTTCATGTATCTGTGTGTGTTACATATGTGTGAAAACAGGATGCTGGAAAAGGGCAGAAGGGAACTGAGAAGCCGACCCAGTCAGGACACAGACATCCTGCATCCATGTGATGACATGTTAACACACAGAAACACACACACACACACACTTATACACACTGACCTCAGTCCTCCACCCTCTGTCACTTAACTGGGAGGTTAACTGCTAGTCCAACAATTTTAACAATAGCCTACAATTCCCATAATTCCACTGGGAGATCTGGAATCACATTGCAGAGCAGCGGAGCGGCCTCTCATTTTACTCTGAAGAACCATAAAAACTTTATTTTGAAATCCTGCGGTTCAGACTGCAACAACAGGCCGAGCCGAGCATCAAATTAACATCAACTGCCGTCTATTTTAGATTCGGCTGAATATTTACACACACACACACACACACACACACACACACACACACACACACACACACACACCTAACCAGGTTATTATTGTTGGTGTTTTTCTCACAGTGGTTTCTTTCTTCTTGTCGTCTTCATCAGATTTCGTCTTCTTTTGTTCGTCTGCGCTGTCAGATTAATGTCTCGGCTCTTAAACTGAAAGTTAAGACATTTTATTCAGGGGTTTTGAAATTTAAGATGTCTGAATGTTCAGTCGTACAATTAAATCTAAAAATAAAATGAATAAGAACAAAAGTGCACAAACACAAATATGCATTTGTTGTCAAACCCGCTTCAGTTCAGCTGAGTTCAGATTATGTTTACTTATGCTGTCGTATTGGAGTTTATATTCCATTTACAAACAACAAATGACGTAATAAAGTTTAAAAAGAGCGCTTACACGCTCACCTGAACATGAATTTCTTTGAGAAAGATCAGTCCACTGGTTTATCCACCTCAACCCAGCTGCTGTGAACTCAATAACTGAATCGAAAAGCTGATGTTTTTAGAGTGTGTCAAGACGGTGGCCTCTGAACAGGAAGTCTGCAGTCCATAAAGAAGAGTTTAAACTCCATTAAACAGTGTGTGGTGACAGAGGGAGGGCTGTTACAGGCAGGTTAGAAATGCAAACACACGAACATGAACTCATGCTGAATCTTCAGAGTCGGTACAAGCGCAAACAAAGTCAAAGACGGGATGTGAACAAATCAGGCGGCATGAGCAAACATGAAGGTGTGATCGTTACATGATGATGATCGACACAGCTCACCGTAGATTCATGGAGAACTGTGAAGGTACGATGGTCTGGTTTAGCAACTCGCAGGCGCACACACATGCTGATATATTTTCATATACAAGTTCTTTATTTTTCAGAAGTCAGTACTTGTTGCAGTGAAGGGACTTTTGCATGTTTGTCCCAAATGTTCGTACAGAAGTTGGAAGAGGGCGTTTGGACTTTCTACATCTTAACAGTTGGTACATTGAGAGTTGTGCAGAACAGGAAAAAGAATAACTTCTTTATATAGACCCTTTTTGTCTTGGTGTCTGCAACTAAAATTTCAATATTAAGATCACTTGATGCAACCTAAACTTACAGAGCTATAAATGTGGCCGCCACAAACGCACATGAGGCGAATATGCATCTTCACGTTTGAAAAGGCTGAACCGACCGAGACGATTTGAAAAAGCCAATGTATGAAACCATTTTGGCAAACGGGACTTCGACAAAAGCTACAAAATCTGCAAGATGCGTCAATGAAATTTAAATATTTTGGCAACACAAACAACACAAGGAACCACCTCTTACGTTTCCACCCGGCCAACCAGAGAACTAATCAACAGGCGATAGCAAAGTTTACACACACACACACAGTATTCCCTGTCCTATTTAGCGAGGCCAGGAGGCTAAAAGAGCTGAGACAAGGAGATCCCAGCCGAGCTCAGCCTGAACAATCCATCAAACAAAAAAACAACTTCATCGCACTTCCTCACCACTTCAGCAGATCCACAGCACAAAGACCGGGCAGCACACATGAAGTCATCGGCTTCCCTTTCACCCCTCTGTCAGATTTTGTCATGTGACGCATGTGAAAACCCGTTTAGAGACCAACTTACAGTCACGAAATCAAGCTGAGTTAATTAGATTTCCTGTAATCTCTGTCCTCATTGAAACAAACCGAGTGCACGCTTTTAAAGAAATCAGATGACTGCAGAACAAGTTACAGATCGCTTTCAGGTGCATGTGAGAGCACTGTTTTAGGCTGTTTCACATTTTTCTGCTGCTAATAAAGCGATTTCTTCTGTTTTACTGACCTTTAAATCTGCAGTCAGCTCAATGTTATGACTTTTCTTTTGTGCAGAGCTAATTTCCCTGACAAAAAAATAATATTTTGGATTCAGTTGCACTGATTCTGACCCGAGAAGTGTGTGAAACCATTTCCAAACATTTATAGTCCTTGAGGCACGGCGTATCAGTTCTTGAAAAGCAGTTGGTTTGGCATTACGACAGACACGGTTGCATTCCCTGCCCTCTCAGCATGTCCGAAACCGGACCTTGAGGGGGTTTGACACTCTCCACCCAACCCCCCCCTGACAGTGGAGAAACACAACGAAGGCAAAGTGGTGTTCAGCTCCGTCAGCAGCTCCATGTCCAGCTCAGTGTTTGACGCAGGACTCGAGGGGAGTGAAGTGATCTGTGATGAAGGTACACCAGGAGAAAAGAGGAGGAGGACTGTCTGCATTGTCCTCCTAATATCTCTGTATTACATTACATCTATCCATTTACACTCCCACTCCATCAAATCCCAACAGTCCTTAAACATGGGAACAGATGTGGTCGTTCTACTTGGAAGACGTCTGCAAAGATGATACCTCGCACACTAACAGCTGAAGAGTTATGGCTATGAAAGGAAAAGGAGAGTCCACTTTCCACCATTTATCTCAGGCTGATTGTTATAAATAGACACGGCAGGAACACTTCTTTACAGCTGCAATCACACGCATGCAAACAAGACTGAATTAACAAGTGGAAAGAGGCCTGATAAGACGATAACAGCCGAGACAGAGGTGAGGAACAGCACGATGCAAAGCGAGGTGGTATTTCCTCTGTTGAGTTACTTTCTATATCAGGAAACTTCAAAGTGTTTTATTTCGCTCATACGGCTGTCCAAATAACGACAGAGAGGATTATCATAACTTTACATAACTAACTTCAAGCAGACATGTTGGTTTTTTTAGGATTTTTGGGGGCATTTAGAAGAAGGAGATGACAGGAGGTGGGAATCCAGCCGGTATTACAAAATAGCAAAGTGAGTTACGATGGTGAGACAGTATGACTAGAGACAAAGTCTGCATCTGGAAGAGGTTGGGGAGGACGGATGGGTCCAACAACACAGGACTTTCACCCTGTTTGTGTCCTGTGAGGACCAAAAGTCAACTTTAACTTTTGTATCCCGATGTCGTTCAAAACCTAAAGTAGTTCTTGGGCTTAACCAAATAGCTTTGGTGCCTCGAAAACATTTCCTGCACATCTAAAACTCTGAAAAACATAAAACTTGTTCATTTAAAACACAAAATATCCTTTTGTAAGATTGCATTCATACGTCATCCCCTGATAGCACGATGGAGACTGGAAACATCAACCTGACTGGACCGTCCACGTTCTTTACTTGCAATAACATTTTACATTGCACATTGATGAATAGAACCTGTTTAACATCTGCCAATGTGTATAAAACACAGTATTATTAAAAATACATTTGACTGTTCAGCTTACAGATTTGCTAACATGATGCTCTGGTCTATTTATGTGCAATAAGTCAATTCTGAAGAAGAAAAGCAGTCCTGGCCTCAGACACAATAAGATCACAAACATCTGGACTCTGCAAACAGAGCTCTACTTAAAGCACATACAGTCATCTGTGAATTACAGAAGCCGTAATAGTTTTCACTGCCTCTGAGAGACAGACTCCATTTACAAACCAAGAGGCATGCTGATATTACTCAACACTAACTCTCTGTCTGACACCAGAGAGAGCATCAATGCTTCAAACATCATGGAGAGAGAGCCAAGCAGAATCTGAGAGGATTTTCAATGATCAGCGCGTGTTTTGATGCACGAACTCAGAAAACTACAGGGAACGTGTTTGGACAGGGTTTTGACAAGAAGTCAATGATTCTCTGGAGTCTGAAACGCAGCAGGAATAAAATGAGAACACTTTCAGCCCGGTGTCCTCATCTGCCCTCGCAGCTTAACAACATAGTTACCACCCTCTGCTCTTCCTCATCGACTCTAATTACACTCTCTCATTTAACCGTTACATGATTAGGAGCTCATCCGGCGGACGAGGACGACACCTCGGCAGCGCCGTCGCACCGAAACTCGTAATGAGAAAATCTGGAATAGGAAGCAGCTCCGTCTGAGTCTGAAGTCAGCTGGACAATTTATTTTTGTCCTCAATGAACTCTTCACCGCAGCACACATCACGCAGATTTAAATATAACTCGCTAAACGGAGGGGAGAGGGGAAGACACTCATGATCATGATCTGTTATTCAGTGTGGAATTTAAAAATCAGTGTGAAATGTTATTTTCATTGACGCGATGATAAATAATAAGGGACGTACTGTTACTCCGACGGCCAGTCGATGGTAATAAGAAGGAATATGACCAATATGATGTAAACAAAAAGCAATTATATCTCCAGAGGAGCGTTACATGGTGTTTTGTTTCCCCTGCCTTCAAATAAAAACAGTCAAACGAGTGTTATGTCATTTCAGAAGCTCTGTTTCTGCTGAACCAGCTGGGTTAGCATCCTGCAGGTACAAAAAACAAACAGAAGGTCAACAAGATGAGTTGAAGTTGGTTCGCTGTAGAAAACAAACCCGCTGTTCTCATATCTCGACCTTGTTTCTCCTCCAGCAGCAGCAGCAGCAGCAGCGTGACGCGGCAGAAAGCAGCTCGTATACCTGCTGCACTGTGACGCCGGCTGTGGCTGAGGAAAGGGATGACGGGGAGATTAGCCTCGCTAGCAGCTAAATCTGTCCATCTAAAGCCGTCCGCCATCAGGAGGCGACGAAGCGGAACAGAAAATCAATTTACGGCGGCCACGGGAAGGTCGTGCTGAGAAACCACCTGAAGGTTGAACTCGCAGAGCCTTGTTAGCATGACTGAGTGCTGTGTCTGTGGTTTGTGTTTATAATAGTTTAGGCTTCATGTTGGGGGATTGTTTTATGATATGATGCATAAATGCATTAACTCAATAACAGAACGTTTAGTCACGCTCTTTCAAAGCTGCTTCATCAACACAGTTACGCTCATACTTCCAGCAACTCTTCTGAATCATCAACAGATTAATATCGGGGTTGGACAGTTTGGTTGCAACTGAACTGAAGCTAAAGATTATTAAACTGGGTTTTGATATTTACATCACATCAACCTATAGTATACATGATATGATTAGGGATGGGAATCGAGAACCGGTTCTTGTTGAGAACCGGGTTCCGTGTGTTTCATTTCCATTGAATTGTTTATCTAACGATTCTCTTATTGATTCCAGAAAGCACGAATTACGTCACGTAACTTCCGCAAGAAGTTACGCACGCTCGACCCCAGCAAGCACTAACTATGCGACGTAGCTTACGCAAGTTTGGCACGTAGTAAACAATGTCACCCACTCGGTTCAAACGCTCCAAAGTTTGGCTGCATTTTACCAAAACAGCTCAACTTGCAATCATTGCAAAGTGGAGATAACAGCGTCGGGAGGGAACACGACGAACATGCAGAAACATTTGCGAACACGACATGCAATATTTTGAAATGAATGTCGTGTTTTTGACACGCTTCGGACTGGAGATGAATCTCAACCTGGCAGCAGCGGCAGCAGCCAGGCTATGAACACCTCTGTGGTTACTACGTAAAGGTAGTTACACATCGTTACTATTATCCAGGCTGTGGGCCTCTTTAGACCTCGCTGTTGGTTTTGTGAGGTCGTGATACTTCTAACTAAACAAAGTCGATGCTGATCGAACAGTTTGTTCTCGTTTTTTTCCCCAAATGAGAATCGATAAAGAATCGAATCGTTAAGCAGAATCGATAAAGAATCGTAAAAATCTGATCAATTCCCATCCCTAGATGTGATGATCACATGATTGCCTGACGTTATATCAGTCATGTTTTCATCAGTTTAAAATAACTAGCTTGGTCTAACGATAAAACATTAGTAATAGCCTGTAGTCGAATATCAAGATGCTTCTTCTTCAGTCCTGAACGGATCCGCTGGCTCATCGTCTGCTGGACCCCAGGTGTGATCCTCTGCAAGCTAAACTGTTAGCCTAGCTTATCTCTATGTGACAGCTGCTTATTTTTGGCCAGATAAGATGCCCCCGGCTTGCCGTTGGAGGAGGAGGAGGCCAGAGGTGGAGGTGTTATCACGGGGGGAGGACGCCTCCCTTTCAACGGGGGAGCCAGACCTCCTTCTCCTGGCTGCTAACGCTCCATCACACCAGACAAGATTAGCAAGCACTGAGGCCAATAGAGATAACGGAGAGTGTTTGAGAGGGAGGAAATGAAGCGGACAAAAGTATGTGGACACCTGAGCATTACAGCTATAGTGACATGTAACTCAAACAATGTGGGCATCGTGTGCAGCCTCCAGAGAACAGACCAGCAGTCTGAATGTTCAGAACCAGACATCATCTGTCAGCCTCTCTGCCCTCGTTGTCAGGCTGAACTAATGTTGATCATAACAGCAACAACAACACAACCTGCTCCGGTGAAAGATGGATGGATAAAACCGTAGATGGAGGAGTCAGTCGGCGTGGTTTTCCCCTCAGCAGGTGGTCCCCCCCGAGGGGAATGTGATGACAGACTGACAGAAGAACTCCTGGTATGCTGATAACGCAGCGCCCTGCTCACTACTGTTCGTCTGTCGTCCACCTCGAGGAACAGCTGTGCCTGTTTTCTAAAACTACAGCTCTGCCTTCATTTTGAAAAAGGGTCTCAAACACTCGCCCGCAAACCTTTGTCCTGCGATCATTTAATTGTCAACGCAAGGACAGGCAACAGATTGATGCACGGTTGCAACAAAAAGAGCAACGGAGTCAAAAATCTGTGGCCTGTTTTTTCGAGAGATGCGACACATCGAAGTCAACGTCAGCCTCCTCCGCCATACGTGGACTTTCTCAGCACATTAAAACGTTACACCAGGTGGGTGCGTCCAAAGAAGTACCTGCGACTTTTCAACAAGGACAGCAAAACAGCACGTTAGCCTGACATGACTAAAAAGGTTTGGATGGACAGATAAATATTATTCAGATATTCTTGATGTAACAGATCCAAGTCAACATCGCTGGAAAGCTTTAACCAGATTTTACCGTTAAATCGAGATCATTAAGAGATGAAAGAAAACACTCGTATAAAGCTCAATGCTTCATTTTACCAACTTTTCTTCAATATTAGCTTTTCATGTCTTCGAGCGGACCTTCTCTGTTTGCGACCCTCCAAAGGATGAGTGGTGATAATGGATGGATGGATTGTTCACGTCTTTACGCCTCGATTATCGATAAATCGAGCAACTTGAAGTGAAGAGAAGAAAGAAAACATTGTGTCGTATGAAAGTGTGTATATGTTTTTTTGTCTTCGACCTCACCAATTCCCAAAGCGAACCTTCACTGTTCGAGTCCCCCGCGACCCTCCGAAGGAAAAGCGGTTACAGATAACGGATGGATGGATCTTACTAGCCGTTTTCCTTCCTGAGCAACGTGTAACAGGATGCATCGAAGAACAACTTGTAAAACTTTTCAAACCTCTGTTCATCGTACCTTCCTCAACGTGCTGTATATCTGTCAGTCTGTGCATGTGGACTTCAGCTCCTTCCTGCATCACCACCACCACCCGTCTCCATCAGAGTGTCCTACCCAGACGACCGGCCGTCCTTTTCATCTCCATGAATCTTTCATGCCGTCTGAAACAGCACGCTGGAACAAACCCGTCGACAGACAGACCCTTCCCCTCCTCCTGCTTCATCTCCACACCGGGGACCTCTCACCACCCTCCGCCCTCTCTCTCTCTCTCTGACAGCCTGACCTACTGTGTGTTTCCTCCTCTGGCTTCTGTGTCTCTACCTTCATCCCGCCGTCTCTTTCATCCTTTATTTGATCTCCAGAGTATTCTCTTTTCCCTCCTTCTCCGTCTGGCCTCAATATCTGACAGACAGTGTCCACGCCCATCCAGACCACACACTGCCAAGCTCACAAACAACAAACCGCGGCAGCGCTGGTTATTTCATTTAAACACACACGCAAAATTCAAACAGAAATATGCAGAAATCCAAACAGATTTTCACCTAATTAAATGTATCTCTGTATCTCTCTCTCCTAGTGACATATGTTCGGACATTAACATGTCACCTGCATCCTGTTTCAAAATAAAAGCTTTTGGAAAATATAAACCTTTTTTTTTTTTATGTCACTATATCAAAAAAATCAAATGTTTCCACATTAAATACTTAAAAAGTCAGACACACCTTTATTTTATATGCTGCTAGCTATTATTTTGCATTCATTTGCATATTTACTTACAGACCTTTGCTGGTTTTGCATCTTCAGCATTTATTAAAAAATATTATTGCAGAAAACCATAAAAAGTATAATTCCCAAGAACTTTCCTGTCTTTTATGGACAGATTCAGGCACCTGTCCTTCATGCCATCATCGTGGGCTGCATTTTATGCAGATGATGCATGTTAACACATTGGACCGATTTCACTCAACAAGGTAAACATACTGATGTTTCATCAGGACAGTTTAGCTCAGTCTAGCAGCCAAAGATAAAGCCTCTCTGTTCAACTGTCGACTGCTGATGCTATTTTTAATTAAAATGTCCCGTCTGAAATCAAACTGTATTTTAAGGTCACACCAGTGAACTATGCAAAGTCCTAATGGCTCCAAAGTGCTTTCACTTTCCTTTGTCATGTGATTTTTAAGCGGCAGTGAAAGAGAAATAATCCTAAATCTGACCTCGCCTTCAACGGTGATGCTAAAAATCCAAAGTAAGTGAACCAACGTGGCGCTGATCATGACCCCGAGAGCCAGAACTGCAACTGAGGACGTGAACGCTCACGTTCGAATCAGGTGTCAGCTGAAATAAATCAGTCTGGACTGAACACACACACACACACACACACGACCTTTAAGACTTCTTATCTGCGACTGTCAGTTTGTGAAAGTGTGCGAGGCTGGAGGTCCACGTGTGTTTCCTATCCGGCCTCCGGCAGTTTAAAGTACAGATACCAAAGAGCTGTCTTCATTCAAATCTGAACATTTTGAAGCATTCAGATTAATCGTATTCGTTAGTCGTATGTATCAGTTTACACTCGTTTCCGACAAGGAAAAGTATAAAAATTTTAACATTTCAGAAGCTGAATTTCAATTCGAGTGCAAAATCAGAAACATCTGACTTCTTCTGAGCAACAAAGCGACATAATCACAATCTGTTTACGGTAAATATCTTTAGTTAACATGCCATCGATGCAGTGATTCCTTCCATTTACCTCCTCGGTGAGCAGCTCGTTGTTAAAGATCTGTCCGTCAGCCCGCCGCCTCTCCCTGACTGACCTCCAGACTGTCTGAAGGGCTGCTGCTGCTGTCTCTGCTGGTCGTCTGGCCTCAGGTCCTCAGACGCAGACTGTGTCGCAAGAAAAACGCTCCCTAGAAACAACACAGTGCCTCCGCCTCCATATAATTCAGGTGTATGAATTGGATCTGCTGCATTATTTAACCGTGGCACAGTTGCAGTGGCCCCGGTCTCCCCCGCTGATCCAAATCTGTCACTTCACCTCGCACTCCACTCAGTGTGACAGGGCCCTTCTGGCCGGATAACACACACACACACACACACACACACACACAGGCTGACATGTGCACACATACACCTCATGCAGGAAATGTCCCCATGAGTCCGACTGCATAAAAAAATAACACAAAGATGCAGCCTGTGCAGCCGTTTATGAGCACACAAGCAGAATGACCCACATACTATGTTAAATATAATATATGCACATATCATATAACTAATAGAACTATAACACACACACACACACACACACACACACACACACAGTATCCTCAGTGCTTTCGAGGACATTGTTTCACCTCCTGACAGGAGAAGTTATTTAAAAGCTCCATTAAAACATCGGCTGACCTGAGATCAGCGTTTAACGTTTAATGAGCAATTAAGCACACGCAGCCTGTATATGAGGTGTGTAAATCAGTGGAATAAACGTCGTCAACAATGCACATAAAAACACTAAATGCCAGGAGCTAGACACCCAATCCTGGTGTAGAAAGAGACTGACAAACCTGAAGTTACGACATCGTCATAAAGATTCTAAGTTTACTGACCGAAGTCGACAAAAACGGCTTCTGCTCTCAACAGTAGCAGTCTGAGATTTTCTAAAATTAATGATGCGTGCTGCGTTTTCTTTATGCAGGGTCCAAGAAATGAAAAAGCAAAGTGCTATTTCCTGTAAAAACAGGCACAACAAGGGCGGATGCTGGTGCTTCCAGTAGCCAATAGAGCTGAATGTGCGTGGTACCAGGGTGGTTTTCTTGCCGGGTTTAGCTCCTGGCAACCCAGATTTGGTGCTGAATGTGCTCTGGTCAAACTAGCCTCGGCCTGTTTTGGAGGGTATGTTCAAATCTGGATCGGTTCGTGCTCAATGGGAGGCCGCTGAGCCCGGTTCTGTGCACGCTAACAGAAGCAGTCTGTCCATCAGGAAACTCAGAGAGGCAGAGCAGACAGAGGACACTAGAGGGAATAATTTATCCATAAAATATGATCCAGTTTCACCCAAATGTAAATATAAAGTTGCGTTTTAGCACAGCAGTCAGTGAGGGCGAGAAACACGAACAATCGAGGCAGCTTGGTGTTCATAAAGGTTAAAGATGGGCGGATCATGCAACCTCCATCACGACCATAAAGTTGACTCAACATCTCTCAAAGATCAAATGTGAGTTAATTCAGTACATCTGAATCAAACTGATGCAGTTTGACGATGATTTGAGAATTTGTGGATTTCTCTTCTCGTCATTATTCTGATTGGACGTCTCAGTGGGGTGAAGTTGCATTGGGGCTCTGACTGGAGTCTGTTGAGGTCACTAATCTGAAACAGGTGAAGCAAAACCAACCAGAGAAGCGATGAAGACGTTGATTTGCTGTAGTGAGTAAAGACGAGCCTTGCTCTTACCTTTGACCTCCGAACCTTCAGTTCACTTAAGGTTAGTGTTTGTTTGCCAAAGAGTCTGGGGAACTCTGCTTCTGTTAAAAGATGTTTCTTTCCTCTTCTTTCTTTTTGGACTTTGGCGTTTCCTGTGTTTTGGTTGGCCGATGGATCATTTTTCCCCCTGACTCGCTTCTCTTCTCTCTCGTTTCCTTTGGCATTCCTTCCTCTCCTATTTTTGTCTTTTTCAAACTCTCCCTGTTTGAATTCTCTCCTTTTCATTCTTTCTCCCTACATTTCTCACATTTTCTTAACCTTGTTCTCCCTCCTGTTGCACCTCTTTCCCTTTTTTCTTCTCATCTGTTTCCCCTTTTCGATGCCGTCCTTTCGGTGCGTACCGTGTCCATTTATGGGCAGCGTGCTCAGAGCTGAATCTCCTTCAGGGAAAACCAACAGAGTCAACGTTTCCCTGGATTTAAGGTGGAATGGAGTCCTGCTGACTTCATCACCAGAGAGCAAAAGCTACAAATCATGTGTTGATAAAATGACAGCTACTAACACGTACAGTCAGAAACCCCACGAGAAGACGTTTAGAAGCACTAACCCTTCAGTTTTCCAGACCACAAAGTGTTTGACATCTTAAATTTAGCTCCTGCAGTCTCAAACAAGCTCATGTGCTGTTCCTGTGATCTAAATGAATGACAAAAGTCCTTGCGGTATCCTTGTGGTCTCACATGCACGCCACGTAATCACAAAGTCGTGCAGTTCAACCATGAACTTTTGTTGAAAGTCTCTCCACGTTTGCTGACTGTTGAGGCAAAACACCAAAAGAAATACTGCTCCAGTCATCCAGACTGTTTTCTGATGAGCCAACATTCGCTTTCCTTTTGTCACTGATGAAATATGTATGTGTTTCCCTATTTTAATATGCACTGACATTTGATTAAACTTGCAGAGAGGCGAGATAAAATTCAACAATGGCCACCAAGGCTATAGTATATACTGGGTTTCCTCACTAGTCAGTCAGAACTGAAAATGCCTCCTGGATAAAACTTCTTCACGAATCTACAACCAAGTCCAGTTGCCCCAGATTTAAGTCTCCTCAAAGAAACATGACCTGACGACTTCCAACAGACATCTACAAAAAAAAGCATCACACTAACTTTCTGGCACTTGCACTGTACGTTCGAGGTTTGGAAACAGAGATACAATCAGATTACCTGTCTACAGGTGTGTTGAAAGAATTAGAACTTGACACCAACAAGACAATGAATCATTATCTTGAAATCTGAAACGCAGCGACTTCCAAACCGCATGAGCCATTTTATCATAAGCATAGCCGACGTTATCGTCAATGTCATCTAGCTGTAAGAAGTGACACTCAACGATGACAACGAGGCGACGTCCTGAGCGAGTTCACACGTTCAAGTACTGAACCATAAATACAATCAAAACTATTCATCTGCTCATAGTGTTGAACAAGACTGCAACAGACGTACACAGAGAGAAAACTGATGTTATTTTAATTCACTGATTTCTGCCCTTTATGAAACTCGAAAGCTCGGTGTCATGAATCAGTTAGAGAAACAAAAGATGGGAGGGTGCATCGATCATAACACAGGTTCGTTAATAAGTTCATAACATTGCCTGTCTGAGGAAATGTATGGTCGTGATGTGGCAACACAAGTTGGGGACTGATGTCAACGTCAAGAGGCAACGCCAAAAACCTCCATCAGCATTTGGATCTGTCAGAACAACCATCCCACAACCTGCCCACTTAACCACACCTGTCATCAGAGAGCCTCAAGATTCAAGATTCAAAACTTAATTACCAATCAAACATCGCCAACAGGGCTGAGATTTGTAGGAGGTGGAGACGGTATAGATTTCAGCAAGGGGACAGTAGCTCCTGGTCTATAATTTTTCAGTGCAGTCTACTTTATTCAGGTGTTTCCTGTTCTGGTGAATACTCTCGATCCCAGCGCGATAAAACTGCATCATAGCTTCCTGTGATATGGAAAACTTCAAGCCTTTACTGAGTTTTCTTCAGTGTTGACCCACTTTGAAGAAGATGATATCGTTACACCAAAGAATTTGTTGAAATTTCAGACAACTTATGACAGAAGGTCAATATGTCTCTTACTCATGTCCACCACTACTTTTGTTTTGTTTTGGAAACCTTCCGCTCCAAGTTGTTGGCTGCAAATCAGTCCACCAGGGATGAAACCGTGTTTCTGTACGCTGTTTGCTATCGATAAACTGTTGATATACAGACAGAAGGCAAATCCAAGGGAAAAACAACATAAAGTGTCTTTGTAAGGTGTTGGACCAACACGTGGTGTCAAGACAGCTTCAATGCTGTCAATGCTGATTGTCGAGAGTGCTGTCTAACAAGTCAGCCGAACTGAAAACGATCGCACAGGGATATAAATAAATCTGTGAGACATAATTAAACTCAGTCAGAACAAACAGAAATAGATATTTTCCACAAATGTCTCCATCAGATAAGGCTACGTACAAAGCACTAACATATGGCTTCCTGTGCATCACGCGCCCGTTAGGAGGCATGTGTTGTTAACAACATACGATAAATAATGCAAGGTTTTTCCCACAAGCATGTTTCCCAATGTGTGGGTGTTTGCGCCTTGGGAATATTCCTGATATGTATCCCAACATGTGCTCTACCTGCTTGCTAAATCGATGTCGATGTTTCCATTTGAGCCATTTAACTGATGATTTCTTCCATAATAATTTAGAACAGTCGTGCAGGATCCACTGATATAAACGGAAAATCTACATTGTGATCTAAACTAATTACAAATGTAGGATACTTGTTTGTGGAAGGGCTCACCCCTTTTATTAGGACACACATAAATCATCACTGATGCAGCCAGTTGGTTATATAAGTCATATAATGAACGACCTGTGTATAGTCAACAGGTTTCAGTTGATTGTAGCATAAATACATAAGTGCAGTATCTGGAAGGTCCAACTTTTGGTGAGTCAAACAAACTATAAATACCATAAAACACTGATTAATCCACAGATTTCATTTCTCATTTCATATCAGCCTTTATAGTCACTCATCTGTATCGATCTCTGACGTGTCTCGTCAGCGTTGACTTATTTTAAGTTGCAGGGTTACTTTGTCCACCTGGACCTTGTTTTCCTTTACTTTTGTGACTAATGCGGACAACAAACTTTGAATTCAGTTTTGATTTCCTTTTCATAATGTTGTCAGGCAACTAATCTGAGCCGGTCAGTGGCAAAAACAAGACGTTTTATTGGACAAATTTTGACTGTGTGCAATTGCAATTTAGAACTCTCCATTAGACACTTAAGACACAAAAAATAGGAAAATAAGGACCAAGTTCAAAGTACTCTTTGACTGCTTAAGTTAAGTTTAGTATGTAAGTATGAAGGTACTGTCTCTAGCTGGTTTTGGTGCCTAAGGGTGCATTCAGACAGGATCCGACACTGTGGTGAAAACGCAGATTTTTTGAGCCAGATCCAACTTTTGTAAAAACACAGCCCGACGTCACGCTGCGGCCGTGTTGAAAAAGTAACACTGCCACAGTGAGCTGGGGTGTTTATTACAATACATTGTCTTTTTAGATTCATATTTCACATTTAAAAAAAATCTGTCTAGTCAGGGTCATTTCAGAGCTGTGTCTAAGAGCTGTTAGCAAGGGACTTCCTGTCAAAGGTCAAATGATCCAAAATTTCACAATAAAAGCAAAAAGAAAAAACAGAACTGTCTAATAATGTACAACAAGTACTTTTACTTTTGATACTAAGTTTTGGTGATGATCTCATTTCATTATTAGTTGCAGCTTCCTGTTGTCGTCCATCCACCACCACTACACTAATGCGGCTCAAAGCGAAGCTGAATACACAAGGACTGCTTGTAATTAAGTCTAGTGTCTGGAGGCTTCTCACCTGCTGCCTCGCTAAGCACTGCTGACACTCACCGAGGCTGACCAATACTTCATTATGGCTTAAGTGAAAAAGAATCAATAGCAGCTTGCAGAGCAGTCAAGTCTGCACGGCCTCCGTCTGGCTTCTTTGTCAGGCATCAATCACAGACAGACGGAGAGAGTCAGACAGAAGATCCGGAGGAGAAAAAAAGAAAAAGAAAAGCTGAACAGCAAAGCTGGAGAGAAAGAAAGAAAGCAAGTGCTGCAGAATGCTGACAGGAACGATGTGTGTCTGGCAGTTTTTGTGATGACATTAACAAAAGAGGAGTTTCATTGTGAGATGAGATATCCAGCATGTGAAAAAGTGACGCCGGATCCTCTATAGAGATTACATCATAAATCTATATCAGGCGTCAAAATATCTCTTGTACTGCAGAAAAAAACATACAGAGGATAAAAAAACATGCAAGGTTTCCCTCAAACTTACATAAAAATACAACAAAATCATCGAAAGCAACTCTAAGGCTCTGGCAATCTTAATAAAACATTAATCCAGTTAATGACCCAATTTATTCTCATCCAATGGAGCTAATCAAAGAATTCAGGGTTGAGAAATCCGCCAAACTGAAGTAGATATTTGTCTTCCCTCTCACATATGAGCCCAGACAAACAGTAATCTCTTACATTTGAACCCTGCAAGCGGCTGAAACACTGACATCACCGAGTCAACAAGCCATATGTGAGTCTTCAAAGAGGAGAAAGGCAAACAGAAGCCGTGCACCTGGCTCTCCTTTTGTACTCGCAACAACTCCGCTCAGTTAATAGCTTCGTTTTTCCTGCTTCCACGTAGCTGTAAGTTAAACAGCGAGCACAGAGCTGTGAAATTCAAATTTCCTCACGAGGAAACTGGGTCACCGAAGCAGCCGTTAGTAATTTTGTATGTAAAGTTAGATGTAACAGGAGGATGGAGGGAAAACTATGAGCAAGGCTGGGAGTTATACACAGGCATGTGCAACCAATATTTCCAACACAAAGCTCAGCATAATGATGAAGGGTCATGCTCGTATGCAAAACAGGTGTGGAATACACCGAGGCACCACTTCACATCAAAAATGTTGCAACGTATTTACATTATGTAACGTAACGTAGGATCTTTTCCTAACCAAAACCAAGTAGTTTTCACGTCTAGGTGAGATCAACGTTCACCATGCAAACTCTGCAGGTGGTGCAAAGTTATGTTTTAGCCTTATAGACCTCAGATTATGATGCTGTAAATGACTTATGTTTCCAGATCTAAACATAAAAGACTTAAAATATGTTCATATTTCCAAAATAAAGGTATCAAAAAATCAATGTATTAAGAGGTTGAAATAAGAAGCACGGGCAGTGAACAAAGGCACCAAATGGAAGAAGTTTCCACTTCAAACTGTTTGGCAAAAACCATTTAAGAGTGTATAAATGTAATTTTTAGGAGACTGGGTTTGATCATAAATCTGTAGTTCCAAAGATTATGTGGTGCAGTAAAAAGACTTTTACAGCCCTGACAGATAAATGAAAGATTAAAATTGCATTAGGCGTTAGAAAGTCTTACACATTCATAAAAAAACATTTCTAAGTTTGCAGCAAAATGAATACGACTGATCTAACACTTGAAAGATAATGTCTCATGGTCCGACTGCTTTTGATTGATCGTATTCTTGCTGCATCGTGTGATGCATGAAGGCTTTTCTGTGTCTATGTTCTTTTTATTAAAGTACTTATTAATCTTCTTTATTTTGTGTGTTTAAAGGAAGCCTGATTCGCAGCGGACAGAGATGAAAATGAACTCCTGTAGAGTGCAGGAACGAGCCTGTCGCTGGGTTCAGATTAGGTTACAGCTGGCATTAAACCGCACTCCTGCAACTACACATCAAATAATATTTCCACCAGACTCTGGGAGAAGTCCTCGCAGACAATAGCCCAGACTCCCCGGGTGTAAATGAAACAGATAATTACAAGGCTGACTGAAACTTTTCACTTGACAGGTGTTGAAGAAATCATCACTTCTTAGAAACATCCAAAAGCTCATACGCTGAGAACTGAAGCCAAATATCAAATTCTTCATTTTCAAGCCGGCGAGCAGCTCCCACAGCCTCCGAACTCATTGAGTCGTGATGTGAAGTAACACAATCCAACCTCTTCACTTTCAAACGTAATTACCTGAGCCGACACTGAGGCCTCAAAGGTTTTTTTTATGTGTATGAGGCCCCCGCCACGCTTAAACCGTGTTAATCCAGATTAGCAGGTTAGGGTTTTATCCTTCAGCGCGGACATTCACAGCGATGGAAATCCAATTAATGCAATACCTGGTTTCAGCCATGAAACCGTGCTCAAAGATTTGCTCCAGAAAGGTAAAGACGGATTATTTTGGTGGAGAACAAAGTGCATTAAATGTATTTCTAATAATGTATGACTAATGTATTACTGGATGCACATCTCCCTGTATTATGAGCATTTAACCTCCCATTTACATTACATCAGACACAATGACTTCACCATTAAAGAAGGTTATTGTGAACATCCATAGGAAGCATTTTTATCACAGGTTGTTCAACCAAAATGAGATGAAGTTAGATGAAAATAGCTCCTGATTTAAGACAGTGAATGTAATTCTATATCCTGATACAGCACTTTTAAAAAGGTATATGAATTTTTAAAAAACACTGTAGAGGTTAAATCATTATTATAATGTCTCTTTTTGACAAATCCACTGGATTAAATCCAGTAAAACCAACATTACCCACGCCGCTAACTACGCTTCAAACATTTCAAGCAACCGATCATACAACAAGAGATATTAAAACCTGATTTTATATATCTTCATATCTCCCAACTGTATTGGGAGATAAGGACTTCCCAAAGATATTTTAAAGTGTTATGAAAACTCTAACACAACCTAAAGATTACTGTACATTCAACACGTCAGGTTCAAAGTGGTCTGGCTTCATCCTTTGCCTTTCAGCTAAGAACTGATTGTCATTAATGAGCAAATTGGAAACCAGTGCCTGCGGGCAACCATATAAAGTAGAATTAGAGCAATAAATCAGCCGATGAATCATCATCTGGTTTTTTGAACTCCAATAAAAATCCAGTTTCAGTTGAGCTATAGTACGAACACATCGATATGATTCCTCTACCACTGTTCCTTTTGTTAGCCACAAGTTAGCAGATACCAGAAGGACATGGGCTTCAAAATATCAGAAACAAGATAAGATTAGATAAGATAATACTTTATTTATCTCACAACGGGGAAATTCACTTGTTAACAGCAGCGAAAAATAGAATCAAGGAGGGAAAACACAAGTGTACATATTTACAAAAAGTACTAAAGTAGAATGTGCAGATTTACAAAACAAGTACTAAGGTAGAACATAAACGAAAAAAACAAAAACAAAAGAAACAAGCACTGAGGTCTCAGTTTATTTTTTTTAAAGCAGCATTCATTGATTTTTTGGCCACAAGGGGGCAGAATATCACATCTCTACCACATATCTGCAGCAAATGCCATTTTTATGTCTGACTTATTAGCTAATGACTTCCACATCCAGCTTCAGAGAGCGACATTCATCATCCCGCTGGAGTCTCAATCTAACTTTTGGATCTTGTTTAGTCTCCACCAACTCCTGAGAAAAATATCTGGCTTTTTGGCTGCTATAAATGGTCAACCTTCCTATTCTTTTAGCCAGCCTGGTGCCGAGGTGGCAGCAGCGTAAAGTGAGCTTATCAGCTGTGAGTCTGAACTACAAAGACTTGAAAAAGCTGCAGGATTTATCACCATAAGGGATCTCTTTCAGATTAACAAGTCATTTGATCCAAAGTTAATGTAAAAATAATATTTTTTGATGTAACATTTTGTTAGGAGAAGTTGAAGCTCCATTTGAGTCGGTTTTATGCTGAGACTCTCAAGAGAGGCCATAAACCAGCGGACCCCTATGGACCCCTATGGTCCAAAAATGGCTATCCTGTAACGGAGAAAAGAAACATTCCTTAAATACTACAGTACACTTGGCACAATAATGCATCGGTCCAAAGATAGCCCTGCAAGCGCCGCCTTGGAATCCACTCGGATTTCATTGAAAACAAGCAGGAATGTTTCAGACTGTTGGGATTATGTAAAAGAAAAAAAACAACAATGAAAAATCAAGTCAGATAAAAGCACACAGACGTCTCTCTGTGACATTGTTAACAAGGTGATGCCCGGTAGCGGCGGTAGCGGCTGAATAATTGCTTTTTGTGGAGATCTGTGACCGTTAAACATCCCTAAGAGCGTCGACACATCAATCACGGCACCAACTGAAGCAGCATTAATTAAAAATATGAATTTGAAATAAATTATCACTGCTGTGGGTCATAGCGTAACCCATATAATGCACACTGAGGCCGCTAGAGAGGGAATTAACGCTCAGCTAATTATGATACACTGATATGCATGTTTCCTGTGGCGGGGGGGGGATCAACAAAGTGCACCCTGAAATATCCCTCGAGGTCCGCAAGCTTTACATGGTTATCTGAGATGGCAACGATGTTCTGATGTCAGCAACAAAATGTTCTTCACGACACATTTCTCAAACCATTTACATTCTGTAATTTGTTTTTTAACCCTGATTTAACACAAGTGTGCGTAGGCTAAGTGTGTAGATGTGTGCAGCAAATCAACTTGCCGTCATGAATTAGGGGGTTTCCAGGAAACGTGCATATTTAAAAGTCTTCATCTGAAATGCCATATGGGAATGGTTATGAAACAGACATATGATTATGGTGCAGAGACATTTTTCCATTTTCTGTGGAGAATAACCCTGAGTGAACATGACAAACTAAGAATACCTCACTGTGAATAGGGCTCATTAAAAATACTTTCTTTACCCAAGAAATTTAAATTTAAAAACTTTATTTTTGCAAGGAGAGATGATGGTGCACGGTCTGAACACCACAAAAAAGATTTCATTCACATCCATTGTAGAAGGGGAAGACGAAACTCTCAGAGATGGACATCTGAAAATCTAGAAAGCCAACAAATCTAGGCTTTAAGGAGAGCGACTTTTCTCATCTAACTTTGCGAATTAAGGATTTATATCAACCAAATCAGTGTTGGTGATTGCTGGAAGACAAAAATATACACTTATAGTGGACGTAATTTGATCGGTGCAAGGATTATGTTACAAATTAAAGGTTTATTTGGACAAAATCAGCATTGGTGATTACTGGAAAGACTATCAAAGGCGATGTAGGTGAGTTTTTTAATTTCTCTCCAGTTTGAAATGGTAAAATAACTGGATTTGTCAATGGAGTCTGGTGGCGCCCTGAGATGCTGCTGCCGCTCTAGTGCAACATCTAGTGGCAGTAAATTTCTTGCATGCATGACATTCTGCATCTCACGGTCTCATGAGTTTATTTCCTCGGTAACGTAACATAAGTTGTTCACACATTTCCCTAAGATCATTACACCCATTGTAATCTTTGCAATTTGCAATCATAAAATCGATAAATAGAGAAGCCAATTTAAGTCATATCAGATATCAGAACTCCCCATTATCTCAGACTCAGAAATAAAACTACAATGCTGACATTAATTTCCTCGCATTCGGCCGCTAGAGAGCTAACCATACCACATTATGGCGACAAACAACCCACAATACTCAAAAAAATAATCAGCTTACACTGTAAAACAAGAGCCAGTAACTGTTTTATTTATATCAATTTATATTTATAAAATAATATATCAAAGAAAAATGATAAAGCCATCATAGTGATGATAACAGCATAAAGCACACAGCAGGTAGGTTGTGGCTTTCTGCTTCATAGAAACAAACTCACACACACACACGCACAAAAATACACACTCATTGGTCTCACCATGCCAACGGACAACTGGTCTTCTCTGCAGTGCACACATGGTCGGGTGCAGAAAGACGAGCATGTCAGCAGAAGGCGTGAACCGTGTGTCATTTCTTGTTTCGATGGCGAACGTTGAACACAATCCTTCATGTTTTAAACTGGATCCTGCTCTGGCAAAAAACTGGACGACTAAACCGGTGCCAGGAATGAAACACAAAACCGGCTTACTGTCGCTTAGAGCAAAAACACCAGAGCTAATAAAGTCGGCCAACAAGTCAGGTGTGAAACACTCAAGTGCTTAGTTTCCATTTTGACTGGGAGGGAGACTTCCGGTCTTCCGGTGTGGTGGGATACTATTCATCTATTCTTAACCCTTTGGCACATAATAGGACAGTTTATAATTAATCTGAATGTAATGGGACGCTAAGAGTAGCCTAGCAGAGATGTATTATATTATATTTAAAACTTTTAAGATCCAAACAGGATTTATTTGCCGACTGAACCCCTGAGGTACATCAGCTCTCACCTAGTCACTGTGGAACGAACAAGTGAAGAAGAATGGAGGATGCAAAGGACGATGAAGGTGGGAAAAGGTAGGTGTAGGGAAGTAAAAATAGAAGGATAGGAAGGGAGGGAGGAAGTAAAGAGGGAGAAAGGAGGGTGAGGAAAGATGTAAAGGAGAAACAGAGAAGTGAGGGAATAAGGATTAGAGAGGAGAGAAAAGAAGTAACGGAAGAAGGGAGGTTACAAGGATGCAAAAAAAGGATAAAAGGAGGATGTGGAGAAGGATGGGTGTAAATGTATGGCATGTAAGGTGGCAGGGAAAACATTTAAGGAGGCAGGAAGGAAGGATGGAAGTGGGGATGTAAGAAAGGAAGGTTGAAGGAAAGGCAGAGAGGTGAGTGAGGTAGCAAGGGAGCTTTAAAGGAAGCAAAGCAGGATGTAAGGAAATGTGAAGAGGGAAAACAGGATGAACAGGATTACAGACTTCCTTCCCTCCTTTTCTCCTTCCTTCTTTTTAGCACCCAAGAGCATAAAAACATCAGGAACGAACACAAAATCCATCAAAAAAATGTAGATTTTATACAAATATTAAGAGTAATCTGGTCTGAACGAACTATGAAACCACAAAGAAAAACGTGTGCAGTCTTCTCACTGTCCCTTTAGTAGAATAATCTCAGTTTGTGCCTTTGAAGTGGGTGAATATCTTGTTTTTTGGATTCAAACCCAGCCCGTGTTACTCAGGTCTTGGCTGCGAGATGCGTTGCTCCCCGAGGCTTCTGGGAGAACAGAGAGCCGGTTTCTGACGAGTCGCTGAGTCACATGTTTCGTTCTCTGCCAGCGTCCAGACCATCGCCAGAACCCCGCGGCTACAACACTGTGTCGGTCCAAAGAACAGTCAGGAGTCCTGTCCTCTAAATCCACCGAGTGTCTGTTTGTTCTTTTGAAAATCACAGCTTGGTGTCCCAGCTGAAGAGCTTGGCTCGACCTAACCGGATAATTCTTGAACATGTCGGTGTGATCGGCCAACGAGGAAAGCAGGCGGCAAATCAGTCTGATGGTAAACTCGTTAAGTAGTCGACCGGTCACTCAGGGCGACAACAGAGTAGCTAAGTAGGCAAAGTTATTTTGGGTGTCCCTGAAGTGAAGGTCCGGTTCCTTCTGTCAAATGTCAGAATTCGAAAGGTTTCCGCTCGTTTGAGGTGGTTTCAAAATGAAGTTAAAGCTCTCAACTTCAGATGGAAACACTTTCTTTAAATAAGTTACATGAATCATCAGCTATCATGATGGCTCCACAGAGACCTTCCTCACATTAATACATGAAACAAACACAAACGTCTGATTTACTTCCCGTTTTCTGCACCGCCGTCATTTTGCTACACCCTCTTCCTACTGGAGAATTGGCGCCACCTACTGCTCATCTCATGAACTAACTATATTACCTTAGCGGATGGAAACAGGCATTTAATCCCATTTTCTTTTGCCATATTACTCAAAATCTTGAAACTCAAAATCAAAAAATTGCGACGCATTTGGATGGAAACGTGGCTAATGTTAGGTGAAAAGGTTTGGATGGACCTTCAGTACAAAAGATGAGGAACTGTGTCAGGAAATATTTGGACTTTGCAGCATTTGTATCGAAACATCGAATCAGTTTCATATTCTGGGTCAACTTTGAACTTTGGCTCTGGATGCCAAGCTGGTTCAGAACTTTCTTTGATGGTTCGGATTTGTTCCTCTGGTTGGAGCCGCAACTGTTTGTGTCAGAGCTAAAATATAATATATATATAATCTACGGTCAGCACGTGGACAGGTGTCCGTCCATTAAACTCACAGATCAGCACGTACAAACACACATTTAGTAATCTGAGTACTAGTGAACCAGTCAATGTGTTTGAACACAGGTAATCAAGGTATCTTAAATACACTTAAACACACACACACACACACACACACACACACACACACACAGCTCTCTCTCTGTAAAGTGCTGAGTTGAAGTGTGTGTGCTGATATCAGAGAGGAGGAATGCCTCTGCCATGTGGGATTACTGTGTCACCCTGACGCTTCTATTAATAACACAGCATTTAGTCAGTGTTTGTGTGTGTGTGTGTGTGTGTGTGTGTGTGTGTGTGTGTGTGTACCAGAAGCACACTTCTAACCACAGAGTTTGAATCACTGAATTGTCTGGGAGTTCTCGTCGTCTCATCCTTCTTCAATAGATACATAAATGCTGCCCGCGTGCCGCTGAGCAAGGTGAACACACATCCAACGCTCAGACAGAAAGTGAACTACTGTGTGTGTGTGTGTGTGTGTGTGTGTGTGTGTGTGTGTGTTGGTATACAGATTCTTTCCTCTTGACTGACTGTGTCAACAAACTGCAATGTCACGATGTCAGCGATGAGATCTGACTCACCTCTGCTCACACACTGCAAAGTCAGAACACTGCAGGTTCAACTCCCGCTGCAGTCGATGCGTCCTCAACCTCGAGCAAGGCGTTAACAAACTGTGGAAGGAAGTGATGAAGGAAGGATGTGAGCACGAGGAAAGGAAGAATGGAGAGACGTTAGAGGTGTGGAGGACAAGATGAAGGACAGAGGATGCAAAGCGAGGATGGAAATGGGAATAAGGGATGTAGGGAAGTAAGAAATGGAAGGATAGGAAGGGAGGGAAGTAAAGAGGGGTGGTAGTAAGGGAATAAGGGAGGATGGAAGAAGGATGCAAGGATTAGAGAGGAGAGAAAAGAAGTAGAGGGAGAAGGGAGGGAGGATGTAAAGGAGGATGTGGAGAAGGATGGATGTGAATGTATGGAAGAGGTAAAAAAGGGGGGAAGAAGAGATGTAAGGAGGTGAGGAGGGAGTGTAAAGAAGGTAGGACAGAAACATTTAAGGAAGCAGGAAGAAGGAGCAAGGGCAGAAGGTTGTAAGGAAAGAGAGTCGAGGTCAAGGAGGGAGGGAAGGAAACAAGAAGGGCAGAGAGGTGAGTGAGGAAGCAAAGCGGAATGTAAGGAAATGTAAAAAAGGATGAGCAGGATTACAGAGTTCCCTTCCTTCCTTCCTTCCTTCCTTCCTTCCTTCTTTACTTCCTTCCTTCCTTGTCTCCTCACTGAGTGAACCAGGCCGCTCTGCCACGACAAATGATCATTACAGCTGTGTAACAGCAGCAGCCCTCTCCATGCCAAAGTGTCACGTCTGATTATACTGCACTGCCTTTAACGTGGCCACACACACACACACCAAACACGCACGCGCACACACACACACACACACACACACACACACACACACACTTCCAGTATCAGCTGAGTTGGTGGCGAGCAGCAGAGAACCGTAAATAGCCGTGAACGAGGGAAGGATTTGGCTGTTGCAGGAGTGTGAGAGGGGGTTAATCACCTGCTCATTAATTAATAATGAAGATAATTAGCTGTGTGTGTGTGTGTGTGTGTGTGTGTGTGTGTGTGTGTGTGTGTGTGTGTGTGTGTGTGTGTGTGTGAGAGAGAGGGCAAAATAATAAACTATAATTAGAAAATGTGTGTGTCAGTGTGAATTCTGCCGCCTGCTCTTCATCGCGGGCGATTCGTCGACATGCAGCAGTCACAGTTGAGTAATTATGCAGCAGCGTGTCTGCAGGTTGTCGGTTTGAATCCCTGACTCAGTCTGTTGTCATGAGGAACAGTACGATCTCTCCACAATAAGACGGAGGAGAGTGCGTGAGGTATTTTAACAGCTGAGAAACATTTGATTGTAAAAGATTTATTCAACAATAAAATCTGAAAAAATCTGGGTTAGTGATGACCTCACACTCCTTTAATCCAATCAAATCGCCTCTGATTTATTATTACCTGCATGTGATAAAAGACACTTTACATCCAGCCAGCGTGCCCTTGAGCTCTGCAATTAACCCCTGCAAGTCAACCGAACTGTTGGTTCAAATCTGCAATAAAAATAAAGATTCATTGTAAGGAGCTACAGCGCAAACAGTGTTCCTTCCAGGGATATTAGCTGCTGCTCGTGCTCAGATTGTCTGGAAACGAATGAGGCTGGACGGGTTTCGTGTACTGGGGATTGAACCTGTGACCTCTTCCATGTGCAGTCCAGCTTCTCTAAGCTCAAAGCAATCCTACCATCCAAAACCGACCCCGGCGGATGAAGCTGGAGGTCCGCCTGCACACGCAAAATCAATCCAGAGAGACCCGAGCGCTCACGTGCAGCCCAGCGAGGAGGATTTACATAGAAAACGTCTTAATGACGCCGTCTGTCAACCGTCAGCCCGAAGCTGCACAGAACAGAAGCTGTCAGCGTCGCTAATACCGCAGCGAGACTTCCTTAACTGCAGATTCTCATTTTTCTGTCGCCTGCAGGGACGTCGTCTCGCTTTTCACCGTCACCTTGTTGGCCGCACGTGACACGGGGATTTGTGTTTGAAAACGCTTTAAATGTCGTCTGTCAGGAGAGGAAAATGGACGAGTGTAAATCCTGAAGCTGACGGACGCTGAGCTGTGACCCCGGTGTTAGCGTGCGCTCATTTGACTTTTAAATCGCAGAGGGAGGCGGCATCGACACCGAGTTTACGCTAACGATGAAAGGCTGCTGCTTTTCCACCGATACGAGCGATAAAGTCAAGTCAAAACGACCTCTTACTCAAATATGATTCTTATTTTGAGACAAACAAATCAGAATGATCCTGACAAAACCACTTTATTAGCTGTTAGATCAACGACTGACAGGGCAGGGCAACAAACGTCCAGTTATGTTGTTATTAAAATGAAAATATTTGTCAAACAAACGTGCAAAATCAAAAATTAGTTGATTTTAAATTGCACTGAGATTAAAAGAAATCATTAAACCGTCAACAGGCTTCATTTTAAGAGAGATGTTAAAGTCTTTTTGCTCTGCAGCATCGACTTAAACAAGAACATCATGCAATGAGTTCCCGTTCAGGCGTGCAGCACCTGTTGGATTCACCTGAAACCTGTAGCCCGGATCGCCTGCAGACCGGGCAGCGGTTCACTGACTGAAAACAGATGTGCACTCACATCTGTCCGACCAGCTAATTAAAGCACGGAGACAGCCTGACATCCACAGACGAATGTGACGTCTGAATGTGATTCACTTACTCTTCTGTTCCATTTCACATTCATCTGGGAGTCTCTGCCTCGTCCAAAACAAACTGTCTGATGAGCGAATGAGCCAGAAAGAGCCGACGATTGATGGTGGCTCCTCTCCACCACCTGATCTAAAGCCTCCATACTCACGAGAAGTCTTACTGACACATCCGGGAGCTGATTTATCACAAAGCTCCACAGAGATCATCCACAGATCTGAGACACTACATTGGTATACACTGCACACCTCGTCTTTTGCAGGTGTAGACTACAAAAGGAAGCATGGAAGGATGTAAAGGAGGAAGGAGGCGAGGATGTAAAGGCAAGAGAAAGTGGAAGGTTTGGTGGGAGGTAAAGAAACAAACAGCAAGGAAGGAGGGAAGGAAGGTTGGTGGGAATTAGGATGTAGGAAAGTAACAATGGAAGAATAAATGGTGGAAAGAGGGAGAAGGATCTGTTACACTGGATTCTCCAGTATTTTTATATTTCCAGGGTCACACTAACTTTTCACTTCACACCTCCAATGTAGAGATTCAAAATATATCCACGACCAAAAGAAAAATATTGAAATCTTCCTCTAAATAAAAGTTTCTTTTGTCAGTTTTCATGAGTTACACTCATCCTGTCAGAAAACTGTGAGAAATGTGGATCAAAGTCCGAGGTGACGTCCTTAAATGCACTGAAAACACTATTACAATTATATTTATGACTTGGTTCATACCTTCAATTTTGATCCATCGTAAATATAAATGTTTCTAAAGTTACATTCACACAGAGTAAAAAAGATTTATGATAGTTTTTCTGTCGGAGAGGAATAAAGAAAACAGCAATTATTCTTTAGAGAAGCTGAAATTAGAGAATGGACAGTTTTTATATAACAAATGACTCAAAATGATTCATCGATTATTAAAATATTTGGTCATTAATTTAATAGTTGACGTCTAATCGACTAATCATTGCTCTAGTTCATGCCTCATGTTGACAGAGGAAGCGCTGGTCTTGGATCAGTTTTTGGTCTTGGATCAGTTTTTGGTCTTGGATCAGGATTTGGTCTTGGATCAGGATTTGGTCTTGGAACAGAGTTCAGGTGTTTGCAGGAAAAAAACAAACATCTATTCTGCTAATGAACTCGGTGAAGCTCGGAGACTGTAGCAGCCAATTTGTTTAAACCGAGAGCAAACCCAAATGACAAATAGAGTCGGCGAGTGCATTTATGAGGAGGATGAAGATAAAGCTGGCAATAATGTTCTGCAGCAGAGGATGTAATGAGGGCCGGACGCTGGGTTGCTGTGGGAAACAGTGAAGAGGAGAGCGTTCGGCTTTTATGTTTCTGCACTGCCGAGGCACAAAACTCCAACTTTACAGCATTTCACGTATGTAAATGTTTGTTTATTTCCTTTTTTAATCATGTTAATTCACAATACAGTAAGTCAGCATCTGTCTGTTGCATGCGTGTCGGTTTGATTCCTCTTTTTAAAGCCTGTGCTATAAATGTATGCAGACACGGTGCCATTAAGCGTCCACCGAATGTGCCGCGATTCGTCTAATTGCCCAGATTTACCGGGTCAACGATGCTGTTGACCTATCGGCGGAGAGCTGAAGTCCTCGACATCTTGACCCCACGAGAACAAACCAAACTCCTCTTTAAAGGCAGCTTTCTGTGTGTGTGGTAACACGTTCCAGTCTGAGGATTTCAAATGAACGACAAATGAGATTTATCACATGAAGCCGTTTGTGTATCCGAACAAATACAAAGTGAATATATCACACTATTAATGCTGCATGAAGAGACTCAATGGCAAGGGTGATGTGAGGAGACTGCAACCACTAGATGCAACTAAATTCTAAACACCGAACCTTTAAATGCAAAACATATCCCGTTTACCTTTTTTCTAACCAAACTAACCAACCCAAACCGACAGAGACAATGAGTAACAGCCAATCAGAGGTAGAGTAGGGCGGGTCTTATGTGCTGTGCTGCCAACGATTACCGTTTTAGATCAGTGAAGACGAGCTGATTTATGGCAGTGTACCGCTAAACGTCATCGATTTGACAGACTGGAAGGGGATAATGGTATCAGAACACCTCCATCTATTATACAGATCAATTAAAGTTCATGTTCAGGTATATGAAGTATAATAAACATGAAGGAAAACAGGACCAAAATGACAAATTTCTCAATGCTACAGAAGGAAATACACAAATAGATACAAGACAAGTTGGGATCTGAAAACTCTCGCAGAGTCGTGTCTGCCGTCACCGTTCCTCTTTCCACCAACCAAAAGGAATCCAAAGGCATTCTGGGAAAAGCAGGAAAACAACAAACTAAAGCAGGAAACCAGCAAAACAAGCGAGCTGAAGAGATGATTTCAACTCTCTTCTGTCCATTAACATGTTTCAAACTTCACATCGGTTCATTTTCTGTCAATACTGGACGTCTGCCAATCATGTCCAGTCAAAAAGTTTCATTATCTGAAGCTGCAGCCGCGAGAGTCTGGACCGGTTTCAGAAACAGACAAAAGACGAAGACAAAGGCGCCGATAGACGAGCAGTTCTGGTAAATGCTCAGGACAAAAGCTGGCGTTCATCCAGCCTACGGGACGAGCAGCGATTGGTAAATCACTCCTAATTGTAAAATTGAATCAAGAACTAACAAACCGTATTATGAGGTTAAAGACCTTGACAGCTCGAGTTAAACTGAGTCAGAAGAGACGCTGCCTGCGAAAAAGACAATCAGGGTTTGTCTGCTTGTTTCTGCTCGTGTGTTTACAGAAAATTTAAAGTATTAAAGTGCTGCTTTTCTATTTAAATCCTGTTTATTCATGCACTGATGATTGGAAATCTGTCGTGGAAGCTTCACGAGATCATCTGGGAGGAACATCCTGAACCTCGACTCACTGCAACAGTAAAACAAACATACAGTAACCAAAGTTTCTTCAGCTCGTCTGTCCCCGCAGCCCGCCGGCTGGTCCGTCAACAGTCCCAGAGTCTCTTTGCTGCTCACTGAAAGTCACTTTGAATCAGAGCATCAGCTGAGATCCTGAAATATGAATGAGATCGCAACACATCCGAGTCAAATCCAACCTGTGTTCCACGTCATGTCCTCTTAAATTATCGAGGTAAAACAATGCAGCCGAGCAAGCAGAAGGTTTAACACCAATGACAGTTTGAAGACGTTTCCATCTCTGTTTGATTACACTGATTACACAAAGACCTGCTACCATGCACCTGTGATTCACGTTGGTATGATGACTCAGCATATATACTGTCGGAAAACAGAAACCTTTTGGGAGCTGCAACGATTAAAGTAATTTTTCATACCAAAGAAAGTCAGAAAATGAGATTTCCTGCTCGTCTCTGTTTTATATCATAATAAACTGAAACAAAACATTTAAAGATATGTCCTTGGATTCTGAACTATAAAAAACAAAAAGAAAACAAAAAGTTGTATTTACGGTAAAAAACTGTCAGCTGTGGTTGGCAGAATAAAAACAGCATTACTTTTTCTTATACTACAGTAAAAGGACAGTATTTTATGTTTGAGGTCGTCGTTTTATTCCATAATTTATCGTATGAACACAATCAAAAGAAGTGTTTTACTGTCATTTAAAATATGACTTCATTCTCTATGAATTCCCTTAAAATGCCACATATGAATAAAGACACTGACGTTAAATATGACAACAAAAAAACAACAACAACTTGTTTTTCTGGGAGAAAAAACTCGCAGCTTAAGTTGACAGAATTTTACCGTAATAAATACGATATAACTTTTTCTTATATCACAGTAAAGGGATATTAGTACTGTTTTCCACTGTTCTATTCCATATTTTATGTTACAAACACATCAAATAAATTTTGCCATAAAACTGACATGAAAATACCATATGAAATATCACAGTGTTTTACTGTAAAACTGAAAGTCTGGCATTTAAAATACTACTTTATAAATTCTGTATTAATTCCCTTAAAAAAATGAAATATGGCATATATTACGGTCTTTTATTCGCCGTGAAATCTGAGAGTGTGCATTCGCATATTTATGTCATTTTCTGCCTCGGGTAACAAACGTGGCGACTCGAAGTGACGACAGAGACAAACCTGGTCAGAGCAAAGAGCTGTAAACCAATAGAAACTTCTCATGAGGTCATTAATATCCACAAAACACTAATTAATAACTGTCAGTGATAGATGGAGGTGATGGACGCTGGAAGGTTTAGTGTCTTCACTGTGACGTCTGTGCAGCAGCGAGTGTGTTTAGTGTGTCAGAGGTCACAGAGGTCAGCTGGAGGGTCAACTCTCAGGAGACAGAGTCGATGTTAAAGCGCCTAAAAAAAGACCAAAGAGCTGAACTACATGACTGGAGGAGGTGAGGCCGGGGTCACACACACACACAGTGTAACAGGTCACCTATATGAGGCGTCTGGAGGTCATGAGAAGCAGCAGAGTGGCGGCTAAATAAACCTCGGACAGCTGATCACACACATCTGTCTCCTTCTGGTCCCTGCAGAGTAAACTGATCATGTTGCACAGAAAGTCTCTTTAAGAACATTTTCGCTTCTTTGAACGACTCAACCCGGTCGCTGCACGGCAGGAAACAATAATTCAAGACTGGTTAAGGACGTCCGCCTTCATGCTGGAGGTGAAATTAACTAAAAAATAACTGTGCTGCATTTGAGTGAGAGATTCAACGGGACTGTTTACGACCAGGAACTGTGACTGAAGAACCAAATTCAGATCTTGGTTCCTCCATTCGAAACACAATAACGCTCCTATAAAAAAACATTCCTGCACCGACAGATCAACCATCAGAGACCAAAACCTGGACTGCGTCCCTGTAATCAAACTGAAGGACCGTGTGCGTGAGTCCTTATCGGATCTCAAACTAATATCTGAAGTGAACACTCACCTGAAGATCTGTGTTTCCTCTCCTCGTGGTCACTGCAGTTCACACTGCGTCCCCACATCAGTGTGAACACCTCATCCTGGCTGCCTTTAACAGGTTTAACCTCTATAAACTGATCTGTTTTACAAGGTCAGCGCTAAATAAAGCATCTGCAGTCTCGGTCTCTTGTCTTCGTGACTTAAGTGTTTCTGTTTCAGAGAAACTGTGTTCAGAACTAGTTTTATTATGAGCGAATGAGTTATTCATGTCTTTAAGTTCGGGAAATAGTGAACATAGAACACTTAGAACATAAAGATGTTCAGTTTACTGACATATACGACAAAGAAAAACATGAAATCTTTACGTCTGTGCAGATGGAAACAGTGAATATTGATATTTATGCTCCAGCAGTTTTCTTGGGTCGACACTGTAACTGCTGTGAATCCGAGCTGCCTTCAGCTGCCGCTCCCACTGACGGACCACGCTACAGAGCCATATTTCAAACCCACAGGTGGTGGTTCATACTTCCTTTTAAAAAAAAAAAACATCAGAGTCTTCACCAGATCAACAAACTGTGCCTCAAACAAACGAGACGAGCCCAGAGCCACCACTCAAAGGTTTGGGTTAGATAGACTCAAAGCCCAGTTTGTTTAATATGATGTGTGTGTGTGTGTGTGTGTGTGTGTGTGTGTGTGTGTGTGTGTGTGGTCTAGAACAATACCCCACCAAACAACACAAACACACAGACACACACACAAACACACACTACATAACACAATAGCCCGTTTCACACGGTTTCAGCCAGACGCCCCTGAACAAACACATTAAATATGAATCAATATACAGAGGTACACTGTCCCAGTTACAATAATGAAACCAACTGTGTGTGTGTGTGTGTGTGTGTGTGTGTGTGTGTGTGTGTTCATGGTGACCTTCAGGCACAGCTGAGGGTCTGACTGCCAGCGCTGCTGTTCATATGACTGGATGCATGACTGAATGCCATCCACAGTGTGTGTGTGTGTGTGTGTGTGTGGTGTGTGTGTGTGTGTGTGTGTGTGTTTAGGTGTCTCTTTAGCAGAATTAGCTGTAAAACTGTCATTCGTTGTCCAAACAGGAGACGCCTGTTCGGACCGCTGTTTGCATGTTTCTCAGTACATCAAGTTCAAAGTCTGTGTGTGTGTGTGTGTGTGTGTGTGTGTGTGTGTGTGTGTTAGACAATGCCTACTCTGTGTGTGTGTGTGTCTATCTGTAGTTTAGTGTGTTGATGAGGTAGCCATAGATACACACACACACACACACGTACTCACTCAGAAGTACAAAGAGAGCTGTATTCACCCACACACACACACACACACACACACACACACACACACACACCAACTGTTGCTGGCCTTGTGAGCTCGTCTCATACTCCGTCATTTCGCTAATTCAGAGTCAAAAACAAAAAGAAAGAGCACAGATGGACGTTTTTCTAACTGTTGTGAGGCTCTGAAGTCAAAGTTCTCTTCGTTCCTCCACGGGAACACTGAAGCTCGGCTAACTTGAAGCATACCGGGTACTTTAGTGAGTACACGTCTGTGCAGTACACTGATAGTAGTAGTAGTAGTGTTGTCTCAGTTCGAGTACAGCTGATGTGATCGCAGCATTTTACTGCTTCTTCTTCTGCAACCAGGCAGAGCATCAGCACCAACACCTGACTGAAAACACCTGACTGAAAACATCTGATTGAAAACATCTGATTGAAAACATCTGATTGACAGCTCCTAAAAGTCGCTAGAAGTCGATAAATGACGTCATCGCCTAATTTGCATAACTGACCATGTGCAACTGTAATGGACGCTGCAGCAGAGAGGAGGAGAAACGTCGTTAGGGGAGACAAAGATCAGCCAGCGGCAGCTTCATGCATGCCTGATTCGAAGTCGCAAGAGGACGTCTGAAAAGTCACTAAATATCCAACACTGCAGCATTTTACTGCTTCTGCTTCTTGTTCTTCTGCAACCAGGCCGTCACACTAAGACGTTATGAGCCCGCTCACCTCACGCTGACCTCAGACATAACTGATATTTACATACTCAAAATACGAAGAGTAGTTATGTAAGTACGAGAATCCCAAGGCCATGCAACAAAGCTCCAATTAACAAAATAAAAGAAATGTTTTAGTCTACTGTCCTTTAGGTCACGTTCAGGTTTAAACTGGAGGCTCAGCTGACAGTCTGTCTCCACATGGAGGATTTATCAGGTGCTTTAAAGTGTTGATGGGTGTTCCAGTGTGTAACTGTCTTTGTTGAGACGTCTTTCTTTCTTGTGTTAACACAGAGGGGTTTTTTGGGGGGGGGAATTGTGAGGCGTGCCTCCCCTGAGGGGCATGGATGGGTGAGATGAAGGTGGAGGCGTGGTGGGGGAGACATAAGGTAAAGATATTGTATGACAATAAATGGACATAAGTCAAGTCTGAAGATGCAGACATGGTTTACATTAGAGATTCACTTTATAGCACAACAGCCGATTACACCAGTGGAGCTGCCCAGTGCTGAGCAGACAGTCATGGACACTCCAAATGTGACAGTTTTCATGTAATCACTCAATCCTCCTCGACATAAAAGGAGCTGAGCTTTCTGTTTCATCACACAGTCTCACTACAGAAGATTTTTTATTCATACCCGGCGTGGCATTCAGTCTGAATAGACGGCGATAGAATTACACCGCTCTGGAAAAAAAAAAGACAATTACACCACATGAATGAGAGCGAGGAGCATCAGCCGCATTCAAAGGTCGTCCATCTCTGCGCCGCCTGAAATCAGACTCTCAAGGGCCGGACGGGGACGATGCGTGATAATTCAGAAATAAAAGACGAAGGCTGGAAATAGACTGAATGGAGAGAAAAGGGATGGAGAGAGGAGGACCGGAGACGAAAGACGAAATGATGACAAACCCACCCAGATTATACATAGACGTATATTCGTCCTGGTTTGTTAAACCTTCTGGGTCTGAGGTCAGAAACTGAAACTGGCTGTGAATATCCATCCCAGTTCACACACCTGTGACTGTCTCTGTGTACTGAGGGATAATTATTGACATTCCAGGTGTGCTCACTTTGAGTTTAACATGCAGATTAAGTTGTTCAGACACGGTTTGTCTGAAACCGGTCCGACTGCCTCGTCCGTGCCGTTGTTCACGTTCACAGAGCTCGGCGATTTGTTTGAAGAATACATTCAAATAACAAAAGATAAAGTTAATTAAATGAGTGATGCATTAGCACGGCCAACAGCAGCTCAGGAAACACGTAAAAAAGAGGACGCCGTCTGCTTTATGCTTAGTTATCAGTGTCGGATGGGATAAAGTTGACATAAGCTGATGTTGCTGATGAAGTTTTGGACAGCTTACACATGTGTCGCTGTTATTCACCCAGTGTGTGTTTGACAGAAGCACAAAGGAATTTCATCCTGAACCGCACACGCAGACGTTTGTAGGAAACAGATAAAGGAATTAACACGCTCTGTGCGTCTGGCTGGAGGTGAGCGCTCGTCCAGGTCACTTCCTCCCGCAGACTGAGGAGGAAAAGTGGAAATGTGGCGGAAACTCCCGACGTGCACGCCAACGACATGTTTTAACACCTGCAGGGTTGAACGGGTGCGAACCTCACCAGGACAAACGGGCCATGAATCATGATTATTATTGAGTTTTGTTGTTAGTGAAAGGTTTTCAGAAACAAGTTGTTTTACGGTAAAAAACTGTCAGCTGTGGTTGCCAGAACTTTACCGTAATAAACACAGTATAACTTTATGTAATATAACAGTAAAACAATATTAGTACTGTTGATTCCACATATATAATATAGCCGTTTTATTCCAATGACAGTAAAAGACTGTAAAATACATCATCATTTATACATCATCTTTCAGGGTATTTATACAGAATACTTTATGTTAGAGACTTAATTGCTCAGTCAAACACAAATATTAATGACGTATTTTACGGTCCTGGTTTGGCAGACATTTTAAAATATGGAATAAAATACCAACCTTATACATGAAATCAACAGTACTAATATCCTTTTACCGTAATATTAGAAAAGGTTTTACCGTATTTATGACAGTAAACTTCTGCCAACTGTTTTTTTTATATCATAACAGTAAAAAAACGTAAAATTTGCCATTCGATATAATGGTGTTTTACTGTATAATTAACAGTCTCTAATATAAAATACTACTTTATTTTTACAACATTTTAAGGGAACTCATACAGAATAAAGGTTTTGAAATATGTTCCATGACATATTTTACGGCCTCTTGCTGCCATTCTTTTTTCACAGTGTATTTATGAGAAATAATAAAGAAGCACGCCTAACTCGACTACTTATTTACTTATCTTAGTGCTACTTATGAACGCACACGGGAACAATGACGGCTTCAGGTCCCATCGTTGATGATTGTTGAAAACTGGTGAACACGCGAACAAAACCTCAAACCTCAAACTGAAACTAAAGTTTCTATAAATCAGATTAAAGGTGTAAAGAGGTTGTTGTTATTTTTTTAAAGCCTAAAATGAAACTTGATATTCAGGACGTTGACTTCCATGTGTCGGAGGGCGTCTTCTCAGAAATCAGTGATGAACAGAAAGCAGCAGAACATTTTGCATTCAGGCTGTTTTCAATTTTCTATCTGCTTCATATGTGTGTGAGCACGACTGAGAGAGGGAGTTTTCTGTTTTTGGACACCGGGAATGTGTGTGTGCAACAAAGAATGTGTGTGTGTGTGTGTGTGTGTGTGTGTGTGTGTGTGTGTGGCTGCACAACTGCAAATGCATGTGTGTGTTTTGCTCAAGGAGGAATGCTCTCTTTCTCTGATGACCAGTGACAGATGCCCTGCTCGAGGTGGGGCTAACATCTGTGTGTGTGTGTGTGTGTGTGTGTGTGTGTGTGTGTGTGTGTGTGTGTGTGTGTGTGTGTGTGTGTGCGTTTGTTTGTATGTTGACATGCCCACAAGGAATTGTGGGATGCGTGGGAGCTGGAACACGGCTCATAAAAAGTAGAAGAAGAAGTGAAAGAAGAATAAATGAATAACGGAGTCTCTCTTCTTTTCTTGGTGTCGGTGCTGGAAATTGTTCAAAAGAAAGAAAGTGACGCATGTTGTTATAAAGTGTTACTGAGTTTATCTTTCACTAAAATGAGTGAACCGTCAAAGGCTGACGCACATTTGTTAAAATTAACTGTGAAAGCGCCAAACTGTAGCCTTTAATATTCAAACAAATAAATAAAATCATATCTTTGCTAGTGTGTTTTCAACAGATTTTGTAATCAGGTGAATTCATCGTCTATCATTCGTACGTCTGTTCTCTAAGTTTGTTAGCCGTGCTGTGAGCTCAGAGCGCCGGGGGCGTGTTAGTGTTTGTACCACAGGCGTTTTGGACCACCGGGAAGACGAAGAGGAGGTTTTAGTGGTTGGTGAGAGCTTGGTGAAATAAAAGGCTGAAAGACAGACGCTGACTGCTGTTGGACTAGTCAGTGATATTAGCTTGCATGTGAAAAATAAAGTTTCTACACAAAGAATGTACTGAGTGTAACTGAAACACATTTCTTCCACCCTCTGGAAATAATTCCTCACTTTCTTTGTCCTTCATGAACAAAAGCAGCTCTGTACGTCCTCGACTGACCACACAGAGTTTCTTTTATCGCAGCCGAGTTACGAGTTCAGTGCGACGAACTCGAGATTCGGGACTCACAGAAAGTCCAGTCACATGTACCGAGTCCGGTTCTGTCCTTAAAGGTGCATTCTGTGCGTTTTCTCAGCAGACTCGAGCTACACCCATTTTTCCATCACGGAGGTAAACATGTGGAGAGGAGTGTGTGTTACTGCACGTGTGTGTTTGGAGTCCGGATCACATGACTGCATTCCTGACAGAAAGAAAAGGAGGAGGATGGAAACAAAGGGGAGAAGACAAAAAGGAGGTAGGAAATGAAAGAGGGGAGATGGGAAGCGATGAAAAGGAAGGAGGTGATAATGAAGGAAGAGGAGAGAGGGAGGAGGGAGGAAGAGAAAAGGGAGACGAGAGTGAGGAGAGAGGTGGTGGAGAGCGAAGAAAGGGGGGGAAGGACGGATAAAGGAGAGAAGGTTAAAAGACAAGAAAAGAAAGAGGTAAAGGAAAGAGGAGACGAGGTGAGAGGAACGAGGGAAGGGAAGAGGAGACAGAAGGAGAAGAAAAGATGGAAACAGAAAAGAGGAGAAAGAATAAAAGGAAACAGAAGGAGGTATAGATGGCAGGAGGAAGAAGGAAAGAGGAGAAGAGTGTGGAAAACAGCAAGAACTACAACACCCAGAATGCACCGCACACCCGCTCCAGCTGCTTGACCTCAGACTTTTAACCTGAACAACCGAAATTAGGTCAGAGCTGCAACAATTAGACCGAATAAACGAATTAATAGGAAATATTTTGATAATAATTTAATAGTTTAAGAATACTGTTCAGCAGAAGTTAGACGTCGATGGTTCAGACATCTCAGACGTGACAATTTGCCGTTTACAATCATTTCAAACTGAATATTGAAGCTTTGAGTCTGACGGCCTTGTAGCATCTTAATCAACCACCTGCTGACAGAGAATTTAAGGAGTTATCTTCTCCCCGCTGTCTGAGAACGGTTAAGTCGGCACAGTGAAGATCTGCTCGAGTAATGAAGCCGCACATGTATGCATTAGCACCACACTGGCTCTGATTTGTACAGTGCGACAAGGACAAGTTAGTGCAGCGCTGTGACGGCACTGGAGGGGGGTAGATTTATCAAAGTGTTAGAGAGGAGAGAGCTGGGTCTGCTTTGGATAAACGTGTATTCATGGATGCACAAGACGTGTTGGACGTGTGAAACCTCATGTTGATTCTTTGGTTTGAGTATTTCATGCAATGCAAACTTCATAAAGATAATGTATTATACATGCTCCTCACTATCTAGAGCCAGTGTCCAGAAACATGACGGACTCTGCAGAAGAGGAGCCTGTAGATATTAAAGTTTTATTCAAAGGTGACCAAAGTATAATGTTTCTCACTTCCAGGTGATGAAACACTAATGAAAACATAGTTATTAATATAATATTCTGTAATTACAGCCCCCGTAAATTTGCCTCACAGGAGCTTTAATGGAAAATAAACTGTGTTTTAATCAAGCAACATTATTGTGGCATCGCAAAACGACCCACAAAATGTCTTTAACGTTAAATTCACTGCATGAAAAAAAAAACATTTTTCTGTTTATTTGTCATTTATTTCAGGTTTAGTTTTGTTTCAGTCCCCACAGCTTCAATTTGTTTCTGCAGATTTAAGAAAAGCTTTTACAGCGACGTGTTCCTCCCTCTGTTTAATCTGCTTTTCTTTTTCTTTTTTTAAGTGTGTGGGCTCTTAATCAACCACCCGTTGTTGGAGAATTTCAAACAGGCTCTAACTGTTCTGCCGGCTGCTGAGCGTCGCAGATGACAGACAGTCACATGGCTGCAGCATTCAGCCCTGCACCGGCTGGATTTAAACTGGATTCACAATCGCCCCGGAGTTCTGCAAAAGTGCAGCGTCATGGTCTGTCTGCTGACGTCAGTGCAACAAATATACATAAATAAATACGTGGCACATCTGAGAGAACAGAGTGTCATCTGCAAAGAAATTCGCTTTAGGATGTCGCACAATCAATCTTGATTAGTGATTAAACTGTGAAAGTAAATCACCATCAGACACTTAAGCATCAGTGAATAAGTCGTACATTATGATTTTCTGGATTAAATAAGTCACGGTATCCACGGGGACTCACTCATCACCCACGATTAATGAGGAGGCCGGAGCATCTTGTCTATTGGGAGCTGACCTGACCTCAACAGACAGGGAGGGGAGGGGGGTGATCATGGGAACCGGAGTCCCATAGTGGCTGTAGAGAAGCCCCAGGGGAGCTGTTAGCTTTTAAAGGAGGGGTGGGTCAACAAACGGTTTGTCTGTTAACCTGCGGAGCGAGTGTGACAGTCATAAGATGTGTGTTCATGAGCGTTACTGCAGATAATGAGTCATATCGGTTACTCATTTTATGTAACAAACCTCAGGTAGGATGTGAAGTTTAGACAAACTTATTACCGACATTTCATTCTTCTTAAATCGACGTGACAACGTCTCACATCTTTCTCCCTCAGCTGTGTCTCAGATTTCTAGCTCATCTACAAAAGTTTGTGTTTGATATTTAAAGATTTTCCTTGTTATTATTAGACTAGTTTTTCTTAAAAGGTCCAGTGTCCAAGATTTAATGGGTTCTATTTACTATTTATATGTCATGGCAGACGTGTAATATAATATGCAAGCATGTTTTCATTCCTGTATAGACGGAAAGTGTTTTTTTGCACATTTCACAGCCACCACATCTCACATTGGAAGGACAGGGTGAGGTTAAAGGGTTGCAATCAGCAACTACATGGCTAGATGCCACTAAATCCTAAACACTGGTCATTAATTTTGATACATTTGTCACAACTCTGACATTATTCTCATAATAATGATATTTCTTCTTGTAATTATGGGGTCTATTTCTGGTTTTATCTCATAATCAATATAATAGAGAATAATTAGACATCAGGGTCGAGTGTTGAATATTCAAAAGTTCTTGGAGTTTCAGGTTGAATGCCTGCAAGAAATATTCAGATTTAAGCACAAAATAAGACGCTAAAGAGCTTTTAAATAAACTTCTAAGATTGGATTATTTTGTTACACACTGTTTGATTTTTAAAGAGTGCACCTCAAAATATGAACAATCTTCCATGATTATAAGACAAATATCTCTAATTACAGACCGACACTACTTTTTATTGGAAATTATGGGAATGTTTTTTTAAAAGGAGGCACTGCTGCTATTCATGATGTGTCATCACATTTTTACCTCAGTCCCAACAGAGACGGTTGCTAGGCATCACCACAATGTGTGTGTGTGTGCATTTATGTGAGTAGATTAAAAAATAATCCAATTGTTCTGACAGTGAATTAAGTGAAATGCACATATTCTGCTAAACACACTGGAAGCTGAGTGTGTGTGTTTGTGTGGCTGTTGTAAGCAGCCTGTAGAGCTGCCAGTGTTTCAAAGAACCTCATTTACCAGGAAACATTTCTGGGTTTGGACTCTGTTCAAAAATTCATTAGGAGGAAAATTAGCATAGTAAAGCCGGAGCTTTGACCGAGTTCTACCCTCCAAACCCGGAGGCGAATCGGCGAGCCGTGACTCTTCTAACAAACACACCGACTACAAATATCTCAATCGGGTGGCGGGAGAGTGCTGAAAGCAGCAATATTCAATGAGCTACTTCCCCGATGGACTTCATGGTTTGTATGTTAGTGCCTCCTCAGCAGCAAGACTGCACGATTCAGTGACACAGTACATGACTCTGTACAATACTGGGGAAACACCATTATTTCTTTTCTTTAAGATTAAGAAGTTGGTTCTGAATAGAAATGCTGCAGTATGTCAAATTTATGGGGCTCAGTTTCCAGAATAATGTTCACAACTATGTTTTCATTAGTGTTTAATCACCTGAAAATAAGATTCTTTATGTTTTAGAACGAGACTTTTGTATCTACAGACGTTGCGGGTCCTTGTTTTGTACAGTAGCCCACAAGGGACAAACACCGGCTCTCAATAGGGCGTTTCACAGTCACCATACCTTCTCCTCCACCCTAGGAAGCAGAGGGTGAGGCGAAGAGGTTGCAATCAACAACAACAACAACTCATTGACTGTGGAAACATCATGTGTCTAGTGAATTTATCTTTTTAATAATTGGGGGAATTAGCTACAGAGACCAAAACTGTTTTTTGTACCAGGCTGTAAACATGTTTATTTCTGTTGTGAAACATGGGGACTTATGGAGACTGACTCACTTCTGGAGCCAGCCGCAAGTGGACGTTTAAGGAACTGCAGTTTGTGGCACTTGGCTTCACTTCACTTCACCTGCCGGAGGTTGCAGCTTGCATGAAACGCAGGAGATAAATCGCACAGGCCAACAACGGTAATCACCAACATCAGTGTTGCTGGGAGCAAAGCTTTGTGGGAGATTTATTGACCAATGGCAGAACGGAAATTTAAATAAGATAAAGGAGGTCTGAGTTCAGATGACGAACAAAAGGCTGCGCCTCCTTTTCCAGTAATCAGCAACAATAATAACTATCATTATTTCTTCAGCCTCACTCTGTCACATGCTTTATTTTTGAATAAACACACACTTTTCCACTTCACAGCAGAAACCACACTCTCACCTAAACTGTCTCATTATCTTTCCTGTCGCCGTGTGTCATCTTGATTTCCTCCCATACGGTTTGCACTCATTCATTTTCTCCTGACATCATCCTTCATGAATCGAGAAGAAAAAACTGAGTCATGGCTGACTGTTTATTTTTGTCATGAGTTCAGCCAGAATGACAAACTCTCTGCACTGTATAGGCTGCTGTATAAAACTATTGTCTAGGCAGAGGAGGGACAAAAACAAGCTGACGGACAAAAGCAAAAAGTTTGGCCTGAGGATGGTGCCAAAGGGTTTTGTCCTCTGTACGGTGGCCGTTTTAGGACAAACTCAGACTCAGACTTCTGAGGCTTTAAACCGAAGCAAGGAAATGTTCTTTTGCAGCTTTTTTCATCATCTTGTCACCCCTCAGATTTATCTTGGTACTCGTTTGGGCAGCCTGGCATCAACACGCCGATGTGTTCGGTCATTTCATGTCCAAATCTCATCAAATTCAGCATCTATGACACACGCAAAAAGCTAAAAAGGTTTAGACGTGATACACAAAAAGCTTCAAAAGTGACGCAGTATTTATCTAGTTGCCTTTGGGAACCCGGGTCCCAAATTTGGGAACCATTGCTGCAGGTTTTCAGCTAATGTTAGTCCACATGGGTGTTATGTAACATAGTTAACATGCTAATAATATTCATGGAATAAATAGTGATCAGAATAAAAATATTAATATCTTTGATAAGTTGCTCAGATATTTTACTCTAGATGTGTGGTTCCCAACCGTTTTTCTTCAACAATCTTCTCTAAACTTTTATGGATATTTCCTATTATATTCAATAACAGTGCAGAACATCTGATATATTGTATGATAAACCAAAATCATGAACGCAATAACTGCTGGAAGTTTCTGTCAAATGAGCGACTTGGATGAATTTCAAGCTGAATGCATCAGAAATCAGATTTCCTGATATTTTAGGAAACTTTATTGTCGTCTTTTTTAACAATTTCATCGAGTTTTGGTCACAGAAATAAATGAAATGCTGAGATACGTCCATACTTTATATGTTTTTTTCAAAATTAGGACGACCTTAAGACCCCCAATTAAGGTTTGGCGACCTTTCGTGGTTGGAAGTACAACATTATCATCACTAGAGCTCCAGACCTCCGTTACATCACCTCCTCTCTGACTGCTTTCAGAGTAAATCAGTTAGAGATAATGGTTTTCACCTGGCGTCACCTCAACATCGAACTTTACAACGACAATAACAATGATCCCTGCACATTCTGAGTGGAAAGTTGAAGGTCATGTCACCCACCGCTGCTGAGCTGTAACATCCAATCAGAAGAAGCTGCTGGTTGCGTAACGGCAGTTTAATCCGCAGCGTTCTTGGAGGTCAGCCGGTCTCAGTCAGGCATCGTCTCTGGACTCCGTCCAATAAGAAGCGCTAACTGGGTTTCTAGACTAAGTCTTTGGCAACCAACTGCCAAGATCAGCCAAGAGTCAATCCCTCACCATGCTCGGCTTCTTCCTTTATGTCCTTATTTTAGTTTTCTCTCATGTGTGCTAAATGTTATTTTAATGTTAGATGATTGCATGCACGTATCTGTGCAGCAACTTCACCTAATTTCAATAACTGATGGTGAACTGGCGGAGAGACGGAGATTGAAAGGGTGAAGGTTTTGGGAATCGAGGAGAACGTGGGGGGGTGGTTGACAGGGTTGAGAGGGCACACCTCGGTGGGGCTTCCTCTGGTCGGAAATGTCACCTCAGTGACCCCTGTCGACCTCCGTCACCTCGCTGTCCGGACTGGGCCCGAATCGAGGCAACATGTCACGAAGCCGACACGGGGATGACAAGAGGGGAGCGAGGGCACGTGGAGGAATCTCTCTCTCTTTATACATCTCTGTCCAAGTCTATGCCTCTTTCTTACGGCAACGTCGATGATAGTTTCGGCAATTTGTTGAGTACATGTCTAAATCCTGGTCATATTCTTCAACATCATTAGAGTATTTTAAGGCGCTTAATCAAGAGACAAGCGTGCAACTGAACAGAAACAGGCTCATGTCACTCATGTTACTGCTCTTTAGTCTCAACCATTGGCCACAATTTATGAGAGCTTTACAAAATTGAGGAACCGGTCCTTAAAATTTGACCTTTTGGTTCAACTTGAAACAAAAGATGCAGCTCACACTCCCCCCCTCCTCCCACCAGCTCCGATCTGTACATCTCGTTATTGCCTTTGCGGATTTTTATGGCTAAAATGTAGGTCACAGAGCGCACGCTCGTGTCATCCAATACTGCGTCTGCGTTTACGATCACAACGTAAATGGAGGGTGGAGACAGAGGTGGTCAGTGGGGGTGTAAGCAAACCTCCCACATGCCATGTTTGCATCATTTCAACCCTGCCCACCCCGTTCGCTTCTGTTCATTTGGTGGCCCCAAAACGAGGGTTGAGACAGAAGGGCAGAACATACGGACCTCTCTGAGCCTGCAGCAGACACAGAGGGATTATGGGAGGTGCTTGTATCTGAACCAGAAAGAGGGAAAACAACAAAAAAAGAGAGAGAGGGGACCACGGTGGGAGTTTGTCACCAAATGTCTGAAGGCTATTTACAGTTAAGGGAACAAAGTGTCCGGAAATCTGTTCAATCATTTTTATTGATTTTTCAGCCATAAAATTTCAAGTTTTTCTGCAAAATGCACTTTGATGGCTCCAAAAGTCTCAAAAAATGACCAAGAAAATGCTCCAAGGAAACACTGTTTACTGTCATTTATAACTAACAAGGTCCTCTTGTAGCGTGGGCAGCTCAAAAATGTGTTTCCACTCCAACAAGCTCATTATAAAAAGTAAAATACATAAACTAGTATTTGTTTTCGAGCTGTATATTGTATTCTTATTTGTATACATCAGCTTTCATCAAGTATTTATGCTTGAATGAACTGGCAACAAATCGAAAACTACCATCCCACGCTGGTTAGAGCAGCAGATGCCGTGTTCTTCCGTGGCCTCGGCAACAATGACAACATACAGTAGGGTTGATGATGACCTAATTCATGAGCCAACCTCCATCCCTAAAGGGCAAAGCGACAGTACGCAGAACAATAAGACTCATACAGTCTGCACAGCTCCATGTCTAATGTGACTGGCAGCAAAATGTCACACAATGTGGGACTCATGCCTGACCCGAATGTCGACTAAAGTCACTGTAATCATCTGCCTTGAGACCAAGACTGATATGTTGAGATGTGGATTATTACAGTTAAACCATCAACAGGTTTGACTCCAGGTCCCTGATTAAGTTTCACTGAATCTGTAATCTTATCCAGAGCATCTTCAAAACTGATCTGTCATCTGTGTTTGGCTCCCTAAAATTTGGTTGATAAAGAGTTCGGGTAAAGTTTCGGATCATCTAACATCTAACCTCTGTTCTGGTGCAGTTCTTTGTATGCACTGATCCCAACACATTCCTAAACTGTCATCATATCTGACAAATAATATCTAAAATAGTTTTTCCTGACACACAACAATGGCTGTTAGGTGTTAAAAGCATAGGCAAGTACATGGTAACATCGTAAGCTCTGGAAAAAGTCTTGAGGAGAAGGTTGATGGTCTGTGTTTTTGATACCAGAGTCCGAGATTACTTCACGTCTCACCAAATATTATGTCTCACTCCAGATTATGATGGGTCTGATCACTGAAAACAATGAAAAGGTCTGTCTGAAGAAGGTATAGACCCTGGCCCACACATGCTAAGACAACAACCTCCTCCTGAACATCAGCACAACTGAAGAGATGATAGTGGACTTTAGTACAACCTGGATAGCTTTGAGTACTTTTGTATTCACATCACAGAGGGCCTGACCTGGACGCTGCATACACACTTTGTGGTGAGAAAGTCAAAGCAGAGACTGTGTCTTCTCAGACGCTTGAGGAAATTCCAGGTATCCCCCTTGAACAATGAGGAATTTCTTCGAGAGCTTCCTGACGGGGGAACATCAGTGTCTGGTACAGGAACCAGGCCCTGCACAGAGTGGTTCATTCAGCTGAACGTACAACAGGTGACAATTAAACTGTCTGGATAAGATTCACCAGCAAACGCAAGATGCACCCCACATACCGCACGCTAATTCTCCAAAAACTTTTTACAGTAACAATATATATGAACGTCTGTTACCATCGATTCAAAATGATTTCATCCTCCTATGAGTCCCACTATGATCCAGCTAAGGTATGGTCAGGTTTAGGCAACTAAAATGGTTAATAAGGGTTACAGAAAGATCAGGGTTATGGGTAAAAGCCAACATTAACTGATCAGCCAAATGCCTGAAAAAAATCAAAGTCTGTTATTTTAACCCATCTTCTCGATGACTCTGCTGCAGCTGACACCTACATAGTGAGAAATTATAGATTTTTACATGGCATATAAGTAACATATGGTACAAGGGCGACAGGAAGTCACATCCAGCACCAAAGGGACAGTGTGGGACATACAGAAGGCTCGATTGCGGCCCTGACTTCCATCCAAAGCCTCGGCGGCCATCTGCTCAGGAGTATTTTCCACACAGGTTGAAGAGGAGGAGGAGGGAGGGAAGAAGACTGGAGCGGTGAGGTTTCACTTCTTAAACGAGACGAAGCACTTTCGCAGACGTTCAGAGTTTTCTGCCGTCTCGATCACACACACCAACTCAGAGGCAATAAAGCGAAGCAGAGAGCCACAGCCTGCTGCGTCAGGAACATTAAATATTTAGTAAAAACCGGCCAGATTAAGATGTGATTTTTTTTTTCTGTGAAGAGATGGAGATAAAGCAGTGTCCGGGTTATAAATAATCAGAGCTTGGATTTCTAAATCTCTTGACAATTCAGAAAGAAAAAAAAAAGGGGGAGAAAAAGGATTTCCGTCACTGAGAAATCTGAGGAAACCGAAGAAAAGAAAAGGAAGGAAAAAAAAATCTTCATCCCACAGCTGCTGGTTATGAATAGAGAGAAAATAGAAGAATAAAAGACTATAAGAGTCACGTGGGGTTAATGAATGAGAGGAAGAGAGAAGAAAAAGATGTGGGAGGATGGAGACAGGAAGAGAGGAAAATACTGAAGAGAGAGAAAGCGTTGTTGAGAAAGAAAAGAGGTTCAATTGAGATGTAAAGGGTGGGTAGGTATCTGTGTTAAAGGCCACCGGAGAGAGCGACAGATCCATGACTGACCTTTGTAAAGGTCAACCATCAACATCTCTCTTCATCTCCAACCACTGCGCTCCATCAGATAAATCCAATCAAACCAAACTCCTCAATGGCATGGGGTACATCTCAAAGCTTCAGCTCATCACAGAAACTTCTCACTGTGCTTCAGAAGAATAAGTTTGGAGTCATTAACCTTCATAATGGAGCGTTTTACACAGTGTGAGGAGAAGATGGTGGTCGAAATAAACATGGGCAGCACAAGTCGTCAAATATAACAGCTTGGTCAAAATGTGACGCTGCAGATACTTTTCTAGTCCTCTCTGGACGGGCCCATTTGGCATTTAGGTCACTGAAGTCAGCTGACATGATAGGAAGAGCAAGAAAGTCTGCACGGGTCAAACAAAACTAAAAGTCAACACCGGTTCTTCTTTGAATACCTACCAACACCTTATTTTAAAAGTCTACCACTGAACCATACTTTGCATATTAACTGCCCTGCACGTGCAAAACTGATGCTAGAGGGTTGCCAAGAGTGTCCCGAGTTTGAAGCCTGGGACACCGACCGAGCTGCCGGTTTTGATGAGTTGGGAGTGAGAATGTGCTGACGTGAGTGTTGCTACTTTTAGAGGAATTAAATCACATCATCTCTGTGATGATGGTGAACAAACTGAGTCTAAATAAGCATCTGTCAGATGAAAGTTTAAAAATGAAAAGCATGAAAACATCTAGATAGTGATTCGCTTTAGCGAGTGAACTTCAGGACTTACAGAAGTTTAAAATTGAGGTTCATTTCTTCATCTTTAGAGCAGCAGATGTGACAAAAAAAAACTTAAATGTGCGCCTGGTGCCAAACCTCTGAATGAATGAAGTGAAATTAAACAGCAATTGACTCATCAGCCTACTCAAAGTTCCACTTACTGGCTTTCTCTGAGCTTCAACATTCGAACAATTTTCCTTTCACTCTTAAATTTTTTCCTCCCTTGAAACAAAAATTACTTTGATTATATGCTGTACATGCTGAGGGTTCTTTATGACTCTGCTGGGTCTTCAAAGCAGCTTTAAAAAAAAAACCTATTATACAGCACGTCTTCATCCCAAAACCACTTTCTGCATGGTTTCTGTCCAGCAGCATTATGTTCAGCACGCAAGCTTCCTCTTCTCCAGCGTGTGACCGGACCGCTAGCAGGTTAATCCTCTCATCTCTGCCTGGCAGCTCAGCACATCCTGGATTTAAACAAATGCCTCCTGTGTGTACATACACCCTCCTGTATGTCTTACCCAGTGTCGCATCAGCAGTCATCCTGCAAATTTACATCTCATTTAATTATAATCTTCACGTTTTGTCGTATTTGTTTATTCAATAACAGTTCTACGTATGTATATCTATATATATATATTAATGGCCAAGAAATGATGTAGAACTGTGAGCACTTCTTTAATTTAAAGTCCCTTGGGAAATCTGCAGATCTAAGTTTGTCTTGCGATGTGCAAAGGTCACATGCATTGTGAACATTGTGAGTTGCTGCAACCCAACATGAATTGTTAGTGTCTCCTGGTGAATTTGGCACAAAGGTAATTCACAAAATTAGATTTTCACTTGTTGTTATTGTTCTTTCTTTCCTTCCTGCTTCAGGCTGTTTCTTTTGGCATCCTTCCTCAGTTTGTCCTGGCGTGTTAACGCTTCTTTTGATCAACATTTCAGTTTGGTTTCAGTCCAAGTGTACCTGGACGTACTGTCTGAGCACTGAACCTGAATGTTTCAAGTCCTATTGAAGGATTTGACTTAACTGTGTGGCTAAAACAGAGCGTGCCCTTAAATAAAAGCGGTAAAAATAGCCTGTCTGAAAATGCTGGGAATTACAAACAGGCCTATCAGAATGTGTTTACATGTGCGGGGAGGCGTATAAACAGTGTGTTCGCTCCACAGCGTCCTCCTCGGTATGTTTGTTAAGTGTTTAAATGTTTTCTCTCAGCGGCAGCCAGAACCAAGGTGACCCGAGGTTCCCAATTCTCACTGAGCCGCGAATCCACCTTTGACCCGAAGACCTCGGCGCAGACTCCGGTTTCAGTTTACAGAGCTCGACTCTTCTTCTCGACTCGGTGCTTCTATTCCTGTCGGTTCCTGTCTGTGTTTCTATTTATTTGCCTACTTCTTCATTAGTCCTGTCTTTCATTCAGCTTAATACAGCAGGACGTATAATGTGCGCCTATATGTGTCTCCTATAATGAGAGCTGATTCATCACGTCAAGCGTGTTCATTTTGTTATATTTAGGACAAATCTGATTACACGTTTGACTCTGTAGGAGAAACATGTTGACAGGCTGCTGAATTGCCTTCAATTTCCTAAATGTAATCACATTTTGCACAGTGTTTATCACATGTTTAAGTTGTTTAAAGGTGCATTTCACTGCGTTCTGAGATGTTATTTCATTATCCAGCTGGTATTAAATTACCTCTCGAGTCAAAGCAAACTGAGCGTCTACAACAACACGAGAGAGGAAACCGTTAGCGGGATCTGTTCAACCAACTAAACTATCTGCTGTTGTATCTGTACTTGGTAAGGGTGGAGCTTAAATTGGATGTGGGTGGGGCTAATTAACAGCGTATATTTAAGGCTGAAATTGGTATATGTAAGTTACATTTCAAACAATATTTTAACATGAACTCTATAGAATAACTAATTTTTTTCCAAATTCTCAACTCTACAGTACATTTGGAGTCCAACCATATTGAGCTTTGTACATGTTGTTTATGGTATTTACTGTTCGTTTTTTTGTGTAGAGCGTTTTTATTTTAGTGTTATATAATGTGTGTTCAGATTGGTTTCCCATAAGATTTCAGTAATTCAGTTTCCCAACTGGGAAAATACAGCTCACCGGCTAACCCTGCCATCCACAAACAAACATCTATTATCTGCCATACGGTGTGTTTGATTATCCATGGGTTATCTAAGACAGTGGTTCCCAACCTATGGGTCGCGACCCCATAATGGGGTCGCCAAAGATCCATGGGGGGTCGCAAAGCCCTCCTGATTTTGAGGGGTTTAATTTTTAATAACCATAATTTAATAACCATAATAAATAAATGACAAAGCATTTCATTAATATGTGAAAAAGCAACAACATTGAAGTACAACATTAAACATTTATTCTGTTTAAAGTAGCCTAACTAAAGTGACTAAAATTATTTTTCGCATATCACGTCACTGCCTCCCTGAAAATAAAGGTTGGGAACCACTGATCTAAGACACTGAGGTGATTATTGAAATGATCAATAGCACGATCAACAAACTGTAAATATTAATAATGATACACAGAGATAACTGTGAAGAGTGAAGTAAGTTAAGGAAGTAAAAGTACTGCAAGCTGATCACAAAGGATATAATGGATAAATGTTGACATTGACACATTTTATTGATACTCATACACAACCCGTACCAGATACTTGCTAACATCTTCCAGCTTGTTCTTTTTAGATAAAAACTTTGTATCCCCAAAATGTTCTTGACGTTCTTCCCGTTCTGTCCTGTCAGTTGGCTTTCTTTGTCTGAAGCTCCAAAATGTTCAGTGATCGGTTGATACAGTGATTCACACACACACATTTTTTTTTTATTCTACCTGGCTGACACACTCGTCCTCCCACCAGCCTGCAGACTGTTTTGTCTGCGAGATTTAAAAAAAAAAAAAAGAAAGCCCGGCTGAACAACATGTTAATATCCCCGAAGCAGAGAGTGGGAGTGATTATCTGGATGAGACACTATCAGACAGAAAAACGGCCGCGGTAGATAAAATAAAAACACGCACACATTCAGCCAAACGCTTAGATAACGCTCGACAACACAACAGACTCTCGTTCCCTGGAGCGATGCCACGATGAGGCCAGGGGATGGCAGAGCATCTCGTGAGTGAAAGACGGCAGGTTTGATCTGAATCAGCTGGAGAGTGCTATCATAGCTATCTCGAGATTAACATGTCGGCCAAATGTCAGTGCAGCGGCGTAGTAAACACGGTGATAACTCACGGGTCAGGAATTCAAGGTATCCAGCTAAAACTGGGATATTTGTTTCAACATTTCAATGACGACACCGAAATGTGAAGCAAGAAACTGTTTAACACTGAAATACAGTCACGTACTGTTGAACCGATGGTTTTATTTAAACTGAAGGCCTAAAAAAACTCACTTTTCAATGAACACTACACCAGTTTAACTTCTTTTTCTGTGTGATTTACAGGTCAAAAGAGGTTTCATCTCCATGAAAAGACTAAAACTGACACCCAGAGAGAGCTGCACTCACAACACTCAGCCCTCTTCTTGTTATTCTTTCTTTAAATCGGTCTACTTTAGAGGTAGCCCAACAGAAAACATCTGCACGAATCATTTTTGTAACCGTTTTGTCATGAGGCTGAGGGAAAGCGAGTTTCATCCAGAAAACGCTTGTTTGGTTTCGTTGCAAGACGGCGTGATGTGAGTCAGGTTGGAGGAAAAAGAAACATTTTGTTGAGAGAGAGTCTGCCGTCTTGTTTGGACGTCAATAAAATGCTCGATATCAGTTTCATCGTGTGTGTTTAAGTTCCAGTGGGAAGTTGCTAGCCTCTAGAAAAATGGACGTACCCACAGGTAAGAGCCGTTATGAAGCGCAGCGACTCTGGCCTCCGCTAATCTAAAGACCAAAACTGTTTTTTGTACCAGGCTGTAAACATGTTTTTTTCTGCTGTGAAGTTAAAACATTTGAACATGGGGACTTATGGAGACTGACTCACTTTCTTTTGTTGTGTGTAGTACAAAGAGGAACATCCTCCTGTATGTGTGAGCTGTTGCTGATTGGCTACTCGTAAATTTTATTGGTTTATGGACGCTGTTTTCTGTCTGTTCACTTGTATTAAATGGAGATGGGACCATGAGGAAGCTGCTGTTGTATTAAAACGTATTCGTATTTAGACATCCAGCTGTTATGGAGCAACATTATTATTTATTTGGAGTTGAGTTTGAGTTCACCTGTCCAACATTGATTCTCTTTTCACTCTGTTTTTGGTCTCCACCGACTCTTCAGAGAAATATCTGTCTCTTTAGCCGCTAAATGCTGTTTGCTGCCGAGCTGGTCATGTACAGTTGTCATGAACAGGGAACTTAGCTACAGAGACCAAAACTGTTTTTTGTACCAGGCTGTAAACATGTTTATTTCTGCTGTGAAGTTGGACATTTGAACATGGGGACTTATGGAGACTGACTCACTTCTGGAGCCAGCCTCAAGTGGACGACAAGAGGAACTGCAGAAACCACATTGGTTTCACTTCACAGCCACTATCCACCAATACATTAAAGAGACAGTTGGGTTTTGGCATTAGTCCTCCTTTTGGCCTTAAGCTACAACAGTAAAATCATCCGTCCATTAAAAGCAGCCAGTAATAACAAGGTTAACGTCTCATCTGTGATGCTGCACAACACTGCAGTGATCCCTACAAAGCCCTCTTAGCATGACATAATACTTCACAGTTCACGGCCCTCATCATATCCAAAGTAGGCCAGTGTTGTGTAACTTTGTAAGCATGTCTGTTATTGGCTTATACCAAGTCAAACTCACTCTCACATAACAATCTGAGGTAATATTTGCCATTTGGTGGACGCTTTTATCCCAATCCGTCCTGCAGTGTTCTCAGTGTGGGGATAAAGTCTTCTACTTTGGACAAAACACACAGCAGGACTTAATAAGCACTTTCACAGTCTCACTTACTGCCTCGAAGCTCCCCCAGTTGCCAGGTTGTGTGAGAAAACAAACCAAAGGGGGGGCCTGTGTAACATAAGACAGCATTCACTCTCTTCCCAAAAAGTGTACAATGGCTTCATTTGAAGCAGCACAGAAAAGTCACATTGTTGCAGATTGCACAACAGAGTGAGGAGCGAGGAGGAGGAGGAGGAGGAGGAGGTCATTTGATGCTATTGACGAGCAAATTGGGAGGCGCGGGTGAGCTCCGGTTTGCAAAAGAGAATATGGAAAGTGTTTTTGTTTTTAGCCTGAAAGGAGCAAATGATGAAATCCCGTCCGTCCTGCACCTCAGATGTGAAGCCGAACATCCCGCGTGAGCTGAAAACCTTCACGACGGAGGGAGGACGTCGGCAAATCATTCGTCTTCGTCATGAGCCGGACTTAGACAATCACACTGACACCCTCCCCTCCTTCATATAAACACATTTAGACAGGCCATGCGCACATTAACAGATGACGGGGGTGAAAAAGGTCGCCGCCTCTTTATTTACGGGTCAAAAGCTGCAGCGCTCGGCGCAGAATAGCAGTCACTCAATTAACGTAAAGCTTTCTGTTCACATAAGTGCTTATTGTTGCTCGACTGTTTTCCCACCATGTTGTTTGTGGGTTAAGTTATTTGTACGGTAAGTGTTTCATGATAATATGGACGCCTGTTTCTGCCAGGAAAATAATAAAAGTGAGATATGAAACAGTTGATTTACGAGGATTTCCTGCTACATATTTGACTTCTGGACTGTCACTGACTGAATATTAACTTGTGGAATTAATTATTTTAAGTATTCAGGTTGCTGTAATTAGTTGCAACCTGAATCTGAAGTCAAAACAGTGACTCATCTTTAAAAAAAACATAATTTTTCTTAAAGATGTCAAATTTTGACTCGTCTTCTCATTATTTATACTTAAAGCCAACATTTTAACTATTAAATGTTCACGTGCAGCCACCGTAGTTTCTTAAAGCTTGGAAGAAGAAGAGGGTGAGTTGCTACTGTTCTTTAGGATTTAAGTTAAATAGTAAAAACTGGAAGCTTTCTTCCACATGAGCAGTTGGTGCAAAGTCATTTTCATGACTCCATAATCATCCAAAGACTGTTCCTCTCTCTGTTCATGTGTTGATTACACCAAGATAAATCCGCCCCCTGGTCATGGAGCCGAGCCAACAGCATAAAAATGCAAATTGGGTTCATTCTCTGTTCAACGGTACAAAAAGAAAAAGGTGCCTGTGCTTCTCTACACGGTGAGATTTCAAGATTATAACCCTGAAATTACACAAAGACACTGATGGAAATGAGTCACAGTATTAAAACACGCACCAGAAATGTCATTTGTTTTTGTAAGTGCTAACAGCTTCTAGGCAAAAGCATGAGCCCATAAAGTATGTCTGTTCTTTAAAAAAAAAGCATGAAATGACGGACTGAAAATAATTTTATGGTCATCTGCTGAAGGAAAATCCAACATAAGTCAGAAATGTTTGGGATCGCTTCCTGGACTCTTTGGATACAAAAATCACAAGAAAAGTCCAAGACACACTTATTTTTGAAAGATTAAAACTCCTTCACTGTCATGGCACGGTCAAGTTAGACCTAAAAACGAATCTTTGACTCCCCGATGAAGAACAAAACACCTTAAAATAGTTTTAAAGCTGCAAAAAGACAAAACGAATCTATTATTCAACATCAGGTTATTGTGGCGAACACCTCCAGCAGACATAGAGCGAACATTAACCTCCCATTGCAGTCGTGTTGTTTGGTGTTCCACATGTAGTTTTTTGACTGGTGAGCCAATATGTGAAGCCAAAGAACAGAAACAAAGAGCTAAAAGACCCTAAAAGAGGCTAAAAGCTGCATCGAGCTGTAAAACTGGTGTTGATTCACACACCATGCACGACACATTGACTTTATATGTTGACACAACAATGGTACGAGTACCTTTAGTTGATGTACTTCGGCATACTGAGGCCAAATAAAGGTGACACTAATAAATAATACATAACATAGTACATAAACTTCACTGCATGTCAAATAATTCAAATTATTAACTATAAGTTATAAATATATAGTTTGTGGGCGTCACAGTGGTCTTAAAAGTGCAGAATCAAGTTGTCTGAGTCACAGTTTTGTCCGATTTTCTCCTATAAAAACAAAGTTGCAAGTTTGTTTTAGGCAAGTCTGATATAAATAATAAATAACAATAAATCCTCCCGTCATTAAGATCATAAGTTGGTGATTAAAGCCGAGCAGCATAACACCACAGAGTTAGAGACAGTTGTGTTGTGATCAGCACCTGGCTGCCCCAGAAGGAAGTCACCAAACAATGCGAGGGAGGTGGGGGGTGGTTTCTACTTGTCAAGTACAGAGGCAATTTTATTTACATATGTAAAAGACACCATCTGGAGTACTGTAAACCTCCAACGCCCCGCCGAGCCACACTTGGCTGCGCTCCAGACTCCCAACAGTCAGGTCCGGGGGTTGGATCCCATCGTTTAGAGGGGAAGCGACATGGTTTGTATACAAAGAGGGAGGCAGAGGTCGAAGTTCTCCAGCGGTTCCTCCTCCTCCTCCGTCAGTTTGTGAAGAGGCTGCCAAAGCCCCCCCCCCTCCCAACCGTGAGTACAGGCGGAGTCTGAGCCAAGTGTCTCGTGGAGGTTGGACTTTTTTGGGCAGATGTAATGACATCAGCTTTAGGAGGAAATTTCAGGTAGCAACCGCCAATGCAAGAGAATGCATGGCTAGAGATTCTTGTAATTAAAGAAGGGAGTTGAACTTTCATGCTTGAGTCACTGAATTATTATTGAGTACTGATAAACTGCTTATTAGCTGCTGCTAATGGAATCTGTCATTAGCAGTCAACAGGACCGGGCTCGAGACTCCGAGACCAACAGGAAACAACGTTACGCTACTGAGCTGATTTATGGACTTTCCCTGTGGAAAGTAGCGAACCGCTCAACTGTTGTTTGCCCAGTCAGCCGTGTAGCTAACTGAACCGACTCAGCCCAGCGATGCCAGGAGCCAAACCCGGCAAGAAAACCACCTCGGTAGGCTGCAGGGTTCCCTGCCAGGCTGGCCACGGCTGGTTGTGTTCGATTAGGCCATGTTCACTGGAAGGTAGACATTGACGCTAGATCACGTAGCGATGTTGGCTACTGTAAACGACAATTAATATCCACGACAAGTTCCTCTGCGACTTTAAACGACTACCGATGTCCATCCCCATTTGCCTTCTCCAGGCTGATGAATAATGGACGATCAGTTTAAATGCAGTTAATTTACACGCTGGTTTATGGGTAAGTATCTGTGTTTAAGCTGTGGGTGTGTTCTCCTGCAGGGACACAGTGTTTGGAGAGTCAATTCCAAGATTTATAAGTGTTACGAGTTGGAGGAGGGATGAGGCGCGGATGTTTTATTGGTTTTCTTGTCCGTCTTCCAACATGGTGGCGTGTGTGTCATTACCACTCTCAAACTTTCCAGTTGCTGTGCAGATCGCTCCAGCTGTTTCAAGCCTCTTTGGCCTTCGAGACGATCCAAGCTTCTCTGGAAACAACCGGTATTGTTTTGGATATTTAATTTCTGCAGATTTTAAGCCCGAACACACCATCGCATGACCTGTTACAATAGTCTTTTTATGAGCATTGTGCACAAGCGTGGTCTTGTTTTGGATGGTGGTCAAAGCAACGCTGTCCACGTAGTACTGCAGCTAATCTGCCAGGCCAGCTTTTCCTGGAAGGCTTTCTCTGGATCTGCGCTGCTCAAAAGTTTATCACCCGGACATACCGAGAGACAAACAAGCAAGCCAAAACCTCCAAACTGCCCGGCCCTCAGCTCCAGCAGGCCGTGGCGTTGTTAACGTTCACAGCACAATGCTTCTCTTATCCGTCCTCTCTCCTCTTCTAAAGCCAACAACTTTCTAATCTCCAAAGTGGTTTAAACCAGTTTGGAGAATGTCTTTAAGGATGAGGGCAATTTCTAGGCAGATTCCAGGGATAAGAAGAAGAAGAAGAAGTATCTCTCTCTTTTTATGTCGTGACAGATGGAATTCATCACTTGTACTCTTTCTGTGCAGACTCCTCCTGTGACCTGCAGGCCTGAGTGTTGAAAACCTGCTTTAAGAATATTAAAACTAGCTTCAGGACGACAAAGTTCAGCCTGATCTTTGCACTGTGGCGAGTGATTCTTAAGGCCGAGGTCATCTGGGCTTGTCAGTGCATTAAAGAGGCAATAAGTTTGGGTTTTACAAGCCAATAATTCAAAACAGATTATCTACAGCGAGGGGTGATGAAAGGGTGATGATCAATCTCCAACGCCGCTTCTTCTCTGTGAAGCAGTTTGGCACCTTTCAGCTCATTATTTACGGTTTTGATCCTCTCACAGCGATCTCCAAAGAACACGACCTGTCCAGCACCAAGTGGAAGATCTAGCAGCTAAAGAGTTGAGCCGGTGAAGACCAAAACAGAGATAATAGATAAGAGTATATTGGACTTGCTAATGTTTCTCCGCGTTCGCAACAATTTATAGCATGTAAAAAGTTGTGTTTACAACAAAAACACCTAGTAAAGAACATATATTAGACTTCACTAACAGATTGTCTGGGTGTTCAGGGCTATTTTGTGATTGTTTTTGGGGGTTTGCCAGTTCAATGCTTTAAAAGTTTTGCTTCAATTTTGAGTCAGGTCCTTAGAGACAAGTCCAAGCCAAGCATCAAGTTGTTATTTTTGCCTCAAGTCTGCTTTCTGACTATTAAAAGTTACTTTTCAGCTGGTAATTTTCATAATTTTGGAGTAAAATATCTCCAACTTGACAGTTTTTGAACTTCTCTGCTGTAGGATGAAGCCAACGTTGAGCAACCGATGCCAATTTTAAACATTCGTTCCAAAACGCATCACGTTACGGACTGATGAGTGTATGAGCAAGACGGTCAAATTTAATCCCTCATTGACGTGAATGGGGTGGACAAAATAATAAAAACACCTGCAGTATCACGTTCTGTGACAAAAACGTTGTATCTGTACCTGTTTCCATACCGCGACTGTATCAAAGACTTTTACATGAGCTACTCTGCAAAGAATGCCGGCTGGCAGCGAGTGAGTCACAGGGCAGCAGTGTTTGAAGAAGTGTTTCCACACAGTGAGATGTACAAGGCCGAGGAGGGTCCACATGAAAGGCGAGCATACCTCTCTGACAGGAAAACTGCTCGACAAAGCTGCAGTGTTCACCTGCAGAGACCGACGTGTTCGACCGGGCGGAGCGGGGAAAAATGTCAAACACAGATCCTCCATTGACCCGGTGATGCTGTGAGGAGGAGGAGGAGGAGGAGGTGCTTTTGATTTGGTTTCCTTTAATTGCCCAAACGCTGGAAAACAAACCTCAGCGGAGAGAAGACTGCAGCACGAGTCGGCATCAAAGAAAGCCAGACGAGGACACGTAGCGCTAAAAGATGCAAAAAAAAATAACAAGTGAGGAGGATGAAATAAAACCGAGACAGGGAGAGAGCGAGCGAACACCAACGGTGCTGTCGCCAAGGCCAAAAAACAAAATTGGAATCCGGCAGCCTTCAGCCGACCACATCAATCACACGAGAGCGCCGTATCTCGTTCCTCTGCAGAGAATCTAATAAAGCTGTACTATTCAAACGGATTAAGTGCCTCATTGTCCGACTCGGTCTGACTGCTGTCTGTGCGAGCCCCCTCCCCTCGTCTGCTGGAGGAACTGTGTCACCCTTTGGGATCATTAATAGCGAGTATTGTTCTCCAAGGAGCTCCAGAGGCAACAGTTGGCTTAAATATGAAGTGTTTTGGACTCTTGACTTAAAAACAAGCAGCATCTGGTGCAGGAGCTGCTGCTAATTATCCACCATCAGCAACACGGAGAGGAAAATATTCATCATCGCAGCGTTCAGCCGGTCCAGGTTAAAAAGGACCAAGAGGAGGAGGAGGGGTGAGGTCACAAGGTCAAAGCTGAGATCGTAAAAGTGAACTTTTACAAGCAGGACGGAGAGGAAACGCATCATCTGAGGTTCTCACACTGTGGAACAAGTATGCGACCCCCTTGTACCCGGAGGAAGTTCTATATAATTCTATCAAAATAAAGCACTGGAATGTAACTGAAAACAAGTTGTTCATTTAGTTTCAACGTCAGTACAGTAAAAAACTGGCAGCTGTGGTTGCCAGAATTACATATACAGTGAACCCTCGTTTATCGCGGGGGATACGTTCTAAAAATAACCCGCAATAAACGAAATCCGCGAAGTAAGTCTTACAATTATTATACATGTTTTAAGGCCGTAAAACCCCTAATCACACTTTTATACACCTTTTTACACGCATTTTGTACAGTACTCCCTTAGTTAATCAGGACGCAGAACACAATGCGCGTTCATACTGTACAGTACACTGTAAAAAAAAGCAAAATTACACTAAAAAAATCCGCGAAACAGCGAGTCCGCGAAAAGTGAACCGCGATATAGCGAGGGACGACTGTACATACATATATATATTACGGTAAAAGGACATTATTGTTGATTTCTGGTTTAAGGTTGACATTTTATTATATATTTTAAAATGTCTGTAGATTTTACACTGAAAAACTGCCAATACCGTAAAAATCTACAGACAAAACATGCCATTAAATATGACGGCAATCTCTAACATAAAATACTTTTCTCTGTATGAATTCTCTAAAAATGCTGTATAAATAAAAGGTTTTCAATATGACTGTTTTACTGTATACATGGCATATTTCACGGTCTTTTACTGTCGTGGTTTGAACTGAATATTGTCTGAGTAAAAAGTTAGAGAAACACTGATCTGAGGTAATATTCGTGGCGTGTGTGTTATGTTTACCCGATCAGTTTCATTTATTTTCCCAGCAGGAGGGCAGACGGGGGGGTGTTCCTTTCCTTTCACCTCGCTCTCTGAACCCTTCCCTCGCTGCACGCCGCCATCGACGACAGGCGGGAAGTGGCAAAGAGAAAACAGGCAGAGAGAGAGAGGGGGCTGAAAGTGCCTGTCTGAGCGGCTTAATGATGCAATCTGCCAGAAACAACCCCCCTGATCTCCCCCCGCCGCCTCCCGAAATCTCCCTCCACCTCCTCCTCCACCTCCTCCACCTCCTCCTCCTCCTCCCGCCCGCTCCAGCGATGACATCACCTCCCTGAGAAGCAGCACCATGGCAGGGAACAGTTGCAGGGCTGCATGCGGTTGTTGGAAATTTTTTCCGACAGCAGTTACGTTACTTCAAGCTGTCACACCAGCGGCAGAGCGGATTGTTTCCAAGATTAGTGACTTCATGTGTTGTAATTCTTTTAAATTTTAGGAGAAAATGTTGGACCCAGCGATGAAAATCCAGCAATCAGAGCTGCGTGTGATGGAGCCGAAACCTAGGCTGATACGTGTTTGTATTTATTCATGATGTAGAGTCACTGTAAACATGTCAAACATGTGAAGATTATTCATTCTCAGTCATTTCTAATGTTGTTTTGGCTCATAATTCAACCAGAGGTCCAAATAAACCCACATTTTATTTACCACTATGTTACACTGCAAAACAAGTCCAATTAATTGTGTGATTTTTTGTTATTTTCCTTAGAAAATAGTCTAAAGACTTATAATAATTATTGAAAAATCAGCCAGGTTTAAATATTCTCATTATGGCCGAGACACCTTGCAGCTAAATCATCTTTCTCACGAAAACCAAGCGACGACCTCCGTGGCTCTAAACTGAAGCCACAACCTGCAGTTCCTCAAACGTCCACTTGAGGCTGGCTCCAGAAGTGAGTCAGTCTCCATAAGTCCCCATGTCCAAATGTCCAACTTCACAGCAGAAATAAACATGTTTACAGCCTGGTACAAAAAACAGTTTTGGTCTCTGTAGCTAATTTCCCCGTTCATGACAACTGTACTGAGGGTGAATTTATATACAACTCACCTGTTCACATTATATTAAGGCTTAAAGTTATGCAGGATTAAGAGCGTGGACGCTTTGATTGATAGGTAGGTGTCGTTAAGATTGCGCCATCCATGTTTTTTACCGACTATGGCGAAGTCTTGTCACTCTGTTGGTCTTGTTGTGCCACAAAACGACACAGTCTTCTTGTCTTCTTGTCTTCTTGGAAGCGAAAGCTCGTTTCCAACCCCAACAAGACAAAACTAATGTAGTGAAATAGGCGAAAATCAGCAGCCAGATCAATCGATAATAAAAATAATCATTAGTTGTAAAGAATGTTGAACCCACTGCTACCAAACACACTTTCCTACTCACCATGTGTTTGGCATAACAAGCTGTAGATACGCATGACTTGACATTTTGCCCACAAACCTCTCTCGCACACAACGCCAAAAAATAAGCAGCCAAGAAGAAGAAGAAAAAAAAAAAACCTCAATGGTGTAAAAAAAAATGAATAAAATAAACATTCACAACTCGGCTGCAGTTATGCCACAGGACAGCTCACACAATCACCACAGTCTGGGAACTGTAAACTCAGCTCATTAACCGTTGATTCTGCAGGAAAAATACAACTTTTATGATCAGCGGCCGCCTGTTGAAGCCAATTAGGTGATTGAAGGGCTTTAGCGTCAGAGGCCGGCCTGCTGTATAAACCGGCTCTGAAATCTGACATTGATCGGACTGACACAGGAGGCTGAGCAAATGAAAATGCTGATTGAGGGGTCTTCTGATTGCTCTAATGGCAGATGGAGAAGCCGAAGCCCATTACGCCGAGCATCCAAAAGGGTTTTTCCCAAATCGCCTGAGCAAGCACAAATGCCATCTCCGTTCAGATCACGAGGAGGGAGAAGGATAAACGCCGAGGGTCCATGTCTAATCTCAGACTTGTTGAGAGGAGCGTTGAAATCTGAAAGGTTAAGTGCTTTTTTTTTTTTTCCCCGATCGAGGTCTGCACCTCATCAAGTTATTAGAAGTGAACGAAGCCGATACAATGCTGGCTTCTTTTATCTGTTGAAGGGATCATTTAGGTGATCCATGGGAGAGTTTTATGTTAATGAACATTTAAAATTAAGGTAGTGACAGATTATTACTGACATTTTTACACCACACGAGAGGAAGAAAGGTTTATCGATCGCAGAATCCTCAAACTGTCTCTTTAAAAAGTGTTTCCTAATCTATTTAACTGATTCTGTGCACAACAGGGCTTGACACTGCCATTGGCGACCATTATATTGGCCTTTTTCATCAGTGGCGAGAAAACATCAAGACATGCATCCAAAAAATGTGTTGACATTGAACTATTGCTGTTGCAGTCTGAACCGGAGCCAGACAACATTGTACAAGCGTTAGGACGTGAAATCTCTCTGATTTTAAGTTAATTACTTAAAATATACGGCAGGCTTGTTTTCAGTTTCAGCCAATAATGTCCTCATAACTTCTTACGATTACATTATAGTGTGTTATAACATGTTTATTAATGTTCATATCCCGCTAATAAATGCTAAATATGAAGTAAAAATGTTGCTTAACGTCGTCTGTTGTAGATTCGGGTGCTGACTCACATCAGGGTTCAACCGTTTATTCAAAGCAAACAGCACAAATCACACAGCTTTTGTTTTTGTCATTTATAATAAAAAATAAGTACATAAATATGTTGATTTTATTTGTCGCTCTTATTTATTTAGTTTCCTGACCGGGCGTCAGCCTGTCCTCTGTCCAATGACCTGAAGTGGGGCCTGAAACAAACGCCTGTCTCGACCCGCTGACATTTGCAGCCCTCAGATTTGTTGTGCTGCGAGGCTCACAGCGAGGGCGGATGAATATTTATGCTGCTGCCGCCTCCCGAGAGAAGCCGCTCGGCATCTCAGAGAGGATGACAGCTGATGGCAAACATCTACTGGACTGACTGTGCCGTGCATCGCCACACTTCTTACGTCTCAAATTCTCCGTTTTTTAAGCTTTGTTAATCCATCACATGCTGAAAAGTAAAATATTTTTTTAATCATTAAAGTCTGAAAGCAGCACGGTGCTTCATAAAGAAGACGGAGACCACTGAGGGACGAGGAAACGAGCTGCATCAGGATGATTTGCATTCGACTGAAAAAGTGTGGACAAAGACGACATTGGCGCTCAGGGGACTCCGTACAACTGTAAAGAAAACATAACTTTCATTTTGTTTTTCTACCTTGAGTGGAAAGTTTTACATGCTCTGCTGTGCACTGAGTGAGTTTTATGACCCTGTAAAAAAATAAAAAATAAAAAGAAGTGAGAAAAGAACTAATTTACTCGTCTCCCTCTTGAAAAAAACCTTGGTACCCAGAGGAGGTTTTCAGCCCTCCACGGCTGAACGTCTGCCGTGTTTGTTCAGCTCGAGAGGCTGATATCACCACACTGGATCTGAAGTGTTGCTCATCTCGGCCCCCCAACTGGTTTTTAACAACAGCCACGACTGCAATAAAGCGACAATTTCAGCAGATATTTCTCCGGCGGGAGTCAAGCGGGGACAGTGGACGATTTTTACTTCAAGCTCCTGCACGTCTGGAGTCTTGAATCACTGTTGATATCGCTCGCGGGAGCCAACAAAAGACACCAAATATGAATTTATGGCCCTCGCTGTGAGATAGGAGCTGTGTGCCGCTAAAGTAGAACAAGCCTCTCTCCATCCCCACAGGTCGTAATCTCCCAGGAAAGGAGGAGAGAAAATAACATCTCTATGGCAACTGCCGGTCTAAAAGGTGAGACGTTACGATTCAGGAGAAGACACGCCGTCCACAGGCTGCAGGACGGCGAGCACAGACACAAACATATGCTTTCACCCTACAGTGACAGGACATCTTTAAAAACAACAAGTGCTGATTTATCCACCTGCTGTAGACTCTAATACCAGGAAATCAACATCAGCTATAAAAGACAAATCCGCTGAGTGAGCTGAGGTTAAACATTTACTAGGGATGCACCGATTTGATATCGGTATCGACTTGCAATACCTGAGCAGTAAATGCTCCGAGGGGCGGTGGTAAAACTTCAAGTTACAACACAACGGAGGCGGTACGAAGCACTAACTAACTCTGAAGGAGATGAACGGACTGTTTCTTTTGAATCTGAGTCTATCAAGCTTGTGAAGCTACTGATTGTTGTACTGGTGCACAGCTATTAATTAAAGTAATTCAGTACATTTATATCTGTTTATTTGTTTTTTTTTTAAATAGGAAAGAAATGTTTAAAGTCTGATGTTGCCTTGCACAATGGAATGATCCCAGTCAATGAGACATACCGTTTGTTCCGCGCTGTTTTTCTGAATCGCTATCGGCCAAAACTAAACCACAGATTTTGGTATCGGTGCATCACTCGATGAAACCTGCAAAATGAGAGAAAAACGCTGCTTTCATGCAGCGTGCAGGTCTTAGTTTCAACAGATTTGTTTCTTTAAAAGCGAGGAGGAGGTGACGAGGAGCACCGGGGGCTGATGGGAAATGGTTAGCGTGGATATTGGCACAGAAGCAGTCGATCACTCCCACCATGATCTCTTTTTTTAAAGCTCTGTTTAAGTCAGGTGAACTGTTCAATAAAAGTTTAAACTGAATCATTTTTGAGATCCTGGTCTACAAGTTGAATCTTATTTGTTTTGATGACATTAAAGACTTAAAACGTGGCAAAAAGAAGTCGATCATACAGAGTGGAATCAATCCGACATGTTTGTTTAACGCCTCATTGAACAGGTGAAACTGTACACTGAACTACAGCGGGTCAAAGGTGAAGCGGGAAGTTTGACCGTTTCACTTATAAACATCATCGACCGTTTTCCCAGATTAACTCCACGTGAACACGGAAATGACAAAAGTATGAACCTATAACTAGAAACTGAAGTGTTCATGAATCAGGATGAAACACTCGATGGCATCTTCCACCTGAGAGTCTCGTCTCATCTGCAGAGATCTAAACTCCAAACTGAAACATCGCTGAGTCACAGGTCATCATTAAGTATTCATTCACAGTCAGTGTCACTGATAACGTGTGTGTGTGTGTGTGTGTGTGTGTGTGTGTGTGTGTGTGTGTGTGTGTGTGTGTGAGTGAGTGTGTTTTATACTACATATGTAATCTGTTACACACTCCCGTCCAAAGGTCGGGGCCACACCCGGTTTTGAACGCCAGACAACCACCTCGACAAAGTGACAGCAGGCATCACTTGTTGCCGTGGTGCCCACCTGTCGCCAGGTGACACTTTTTTTCATCTGATGACTGAATATTTAATTAAGAAGATAAAAACTAAAAGTGTTTTTTTTATTATAACAAACATTCAGAAATATGACGAGTCACCGTGGCAGCAGGTTTAGTAGGCCGCTCCAGAAGTTCCTCTTCCAGAAACTCAATCCAGTTCCTCCTGGAGGATCCTGAAGCGTTCCCAGCCTAGCTGGACTATGTAGTCCCTCCAGCAGGTTCTGGGTCTGCCCCAGGATCTCCTACCAGTTGGACGTGCCTTGACGCCTAAAAGGCCCGAACTACCTCAGCTAGCTTCTTCTGATGGGAAGGAGCAGCGGCTCTACTCTGACTTCCCTCCGGACACAAGGCGGAGGAAGCTCATTTCAGCCACGATCTCGTTCTTTTGGTCACTACCTAAACCTCATGACCATAGGTGAGCCCTCTTTCCCACAGCGGTCCGGTACAAGCACCAACCTGCCCGTCCATTTTCCCATCACTCATGAACAAGACTAGAGTTGCACGGTACCCCACGGTGCCAAATCATAACGGTTCCTACTATACTAGAAACGATGGTCCTACCGTGGATTACTAAACTACCGGTGCCAGTTTCCGCCTCGACCCTCCTCCCGGCTTCTCACTGCATGCTACTCCCTCGTAAACAAACCAACACGGCAACTACTGCAACCGAACTCCACAGCTGCTGAATGATTGGCTGTTTGCCTGTGACTGGTGACGTCCGGGGATATGATAGGCTGTTATCGCACGCTGGGTCCGCCCGTCTGTTAGCTGATTGGCTGTTCGTGTGTTTCTGCCGGCAAGAACGAACTCCATGAAGACAGCTTCGATAGAAACTCGCTTCAAAACAAACAAGCTAAAGTTCTTGGGGCAACAACCAACCCGGAGGCTGATGTCATGCCTACACTGATAGCAAACACCACAAAACAAATAAAAGTAATTTGTTTTATCCCTTTAGGACCAACAAACTCATGCAAACTCATCTACTATTGCCCACAAAATATAAAAAGGTGTCTTTTTTTTTTTTTTGCCCATAACTCGTAAACGATTCAGTGAAATGTCAGCAGCTGAATACATTAATCTGTGAAGGCAGGAGGCTTGGCAAGTTTGGCCTTTCATTAACAGCGAGAAATCCCAGAGTTCAGCTGAGTCCATCAGGAAACTGACGTCTTTGTCGACGGATGAAAAATTAATCAGGCTGTTTGTAAAGAATCGTTTATCTGAGTGTTTCGAGGACTTTTTAGGAAAGATGAGAGAAGGGGAGATACATGTGACCATGTGACAGGTCACAGTCCCATTGCATGTATATTATAAGCTGAACTGATTCAATCAATCGATTTCTATCACTGTAACCTGATTTGTCTGCGGGTTTTGGTTGTTGGTTGGACAAAATAAGACATTTGAAGACTTAAACTTGGGATTTAATATAATTTCATAAATTAATCTATTATTTAATTAATTGAGAAGACAATTTGGTAACAATGCTAACGCCTGATCTGCAGTTTATCTATGGCGTCATGTAGGCCACAGCGCCCAACTGTTTACATGAAATAGTTCTTCCACCACTGGTAAATCATTAGATACTTGTTTTTTTAACTGTTTTCTTTAGTGTTTCCTGACATTTTATTGATTATACAATCACCCAATCAATCAATAATTGATCAATAATGAAACATTTACAGAGTTAAAGCCCTAAACTTCAGCAGAGTCCTCTGAAAATGGAGCCTCAAATGAACAAACAAGTGCAGCATGTCTTTTTGTTTTTATGCCAAAAGCCTCTCTGAGCCCAGATCAGCTGGAAACCAACTGGACCGAGACGACATAAGTTTGGTGAGATGCATTCTGGGAGCCGACCCCTAACAGATCCGGGAGAGTGCCCGAGATTAGGTTCACGTTTACAGCTATTTTCAGAGCAAAACACGGCGTCTGCGAGCCAGAACAAGGCCGATAAATCATACACGGACTCCGAAACGGATAATTATCAGAGGTTTGTGTTCTGTCGTGAACAGAAAGAGATCTTTGAGGAAAGAGAGAGGAGAGCGAGAGCTTTAAAAAAAAAAACAGACTCACAGAGGAATCTTATGAAGACCAGATGTGAACGAAGGAAGGAGGAAAGGAGGGAATCTACTGTGTTCAGTTTCAACATCCATCCAACTCTGCACAAGATTTCACTTCATGACTGGACAACTGGATCGTATGAAATGTTTTCAGGTTATCCAGTATGTAGCTGCTGTTAGTGTAGCACAAAGAGCGTTGGGAGTTTTCAGAGTGTGGGAATCCTGAGTAATGTAAGCATGCTCAGCGACTTCCACCGTAAATGGCAGAGGCGAAGAGGCCGAGGAGGACGCTGACGGAGGAAGCTAAGAAGAGAAAAGGAGAGAGTGAGCGAGCAAGAAGCCGCCGGACGAGAGTAAATGTGGGACTGACTTTTAGTCAATACAAGAGAATCTTAATGTTGCAACCAGGGGAGCTGCCCCCTGCAGGCCATTAGATAAAATGCAGGTTTAAGACACTTACACGTCAGCTTCATCCACTAATTATATACAGTCAGTGTAGAAAAATGATGCTTCCAACTTTTCCTGGATTGTCTCGGGGAACGAGCTGCAGAAACGAGCGTCACCATCACAGAAAGTCTAAATCAGGCATGTTTTTGACTGACAGGTGGCCTTACGGGAAAGAAAGGAACCAGGAAGCAAACTAATCTAAACTTACAACAAAAAGACAGCAGATACAACAACGCACAGACACCGCAGGTCAGGCGGGGTTAGCTCTGTGTGTGTGTGTGTGTAATCTGCAGTGTGTTGAGGTGGACAGCTTGTTATCTGGGCTGAACTGCAGAGCTTAATATTCAGCCAGCAGCCAGATTAGTTGAGGACAACCTGTCAGTCTGCAGCTGCAGGGAAACACACTGATGGAGAGACGGCAGTGTGTGCTTCTATGATTGTGAGGATGGTTTTAGAAAGTGTGGACATCTTTGCTCAAACAGCTGTCTCGGGGGTTAGAGTGAGGTTGAAGTTAGCGGACGTCCCCTTAAGGCTCGAAGGTCCTCACAAGTATCTTGGAAGTACGTAGTATGTTCCCATAGTAACATTATTATTAACAAGCTGGCTCCCTCTGGTTATTTCAACACCTATGATACAGACAGAAATAGTCGAGGTACAGTAGCATGAAATGTCAAAAATTGGAGGTTGCAGGTTGAACCGCGTTGGTTTGTAGGGTCACATCACATTAAACTAGTGGCCAAACTGGCATCAATCACACGATGTGCAAAAGCTCCCTATAAGCTTACATTGTGAACGAAGCATCCGTAAAACGTCACAGGCTCCGATTAATGACTTGTTTCACCGTCAAAGTTTGAGTTTTCAGTCCAATAACATTTGGAAAGTCCAAAAATTAACGGTGGAGCATTCAGACACTGCAGCAAAAACACAGGTCTTACCATTCATTCAAGGGGAAGGTAGTCCGATTTGGCTACAACGGCGGTGTCTGCCAAAAACGCACAAAGTTAAGATGGATCCAACTTTTTCGATCGAGCAAACCGTTCCACAATCTACTCCGCAATGTCACTGAAACTTTGAGGCTATCCAAGAGGAATCATGGACTAAACTATGACACGCCTGACCGTGTCTGAATGTGGCCTAAAATAAAAGTTAGCAGCACAGCTGGTGGAAGTCCGGAGTCCGCTTGCTGTATCCAGAAACACGTGTGGAAGATTTGAATAATTTCACCACTGCAAACAAACTTTTCTGACTTCATGCTCCACTGAGCTTCACCTCCAACAATGTGTCACCTCACTATACATCCTTTGATTACAGAGAAAACACCAAATATAAGTATTTTAATGTGTGTGAGACACTCTTAGGGTTGGTGATTCTGGAAATCATACGATCTTACTAACTTGAGCAGAAACAGAGAGAGAGCGACCAAGAAGAAAGTTGAGCTTTTGTTTGTCTGGTGGTTCGAATCTCAAATCAGCATTTGACTGTTTCATATTACAACCACTGATGTGCCCTTGAGCAAGGCAGACAACCCCAAAGACAGCTGCTTAAGTGGAGCTGCTCAAGAGGCCAAAAGTTCAGAGCGAAGTGGAATGTATTTTGAGGAAACATTTGATCTTAAAATAACTCTCGGTGTCCTCTCAGTTTTTCCACCTGCAGAAGACGTTTCAGCACGAGGGTGGAGGAGTTCAACGCCTTGCTCAAGGGCTCCTCAATAGAACACGCTGCAGTGACACCTGACTGTTGAGCATTTTCTGCCACCCGCGGCGAGCGAGCGGCGGCGGCGGTGGTGGTGAGCGGCGAGCAGCTCCGGAGGAGGATGGGATGGCATGATGCGTGGAAATCGAAAAATTAGGTCAAAGTCTAGCGGGTGCTTTGCATTCGCTGCTTCACGACGTCAGCTAAGCATGTAAATAATGCAACGGGGCATCTGACCCCATTTCCCCCAGACTCACATGTTTACACTGCTACTCTGAGCTGAAGGATGAAAGGAATGTGTGTCACCTTTTTCCCCATCCTACTTCCACCCACCAACCACCACCTCTCATTTTTCCTCTCAGCTCTCAGATCCCTCTGAAAGCTGCATTTGCAGCAGTGGAAACATTAAAATGCGATGTGTGCATTAGCAGTCAGCTGTTAAAATCGCTTCCCCTCTCTCTCTCTCTCTTTCTTTCTCCATACATGGCTGAGCTCCGCGAAGCCTCCAGACTCCATGAGAAACAGGGAAAACACTGCTCGCAGGGCAGCTGAAATATGACACTATGATACTCTCCAGGCTGAGAGTTAGTCTGCAGCAATGTGACATATCAATATGAAAAAGAAGAAGGAGAAGGAGGAGGAGGAGGGAGCTAATGAGAAAATCAATACCTAGGCTGCGTTACAGCGTCTTGCAAAAGAAGCCAATATATGCTCCGTGTTGTTGTGAAGAGAAAGCTGGAATATAATGGAAATCATTCATCCCCTCCAAAAAAAAAAAAGAAGCTGCCTGGCTGCAGTGTGTCATGTGAAAACTGTGTCTGGTAACAGCTGCACGCTCTGTGCACATAATCTAAGCAGCATGCAGAGCTGAGCTGAACGGGATTTTCCAAAATGACAATGAGAGAGGACGGGAAAAAAACAAAAACTTCTTATTGACCAAGAGAAATCTCTGTAGTATTCTCATGATACTCACCACCGTGGGGGGCGTTAACGTCCCTCTGTTGACTTTAAAGTGTGTCGACTGATGCACAAGAGCTAAATATTCAATATAATATGCAGAAAATCTGTTTGACCTGAATATTCTGGGTGTTTTGTTGGACAAATGCGACATTCCTCGGCTTCTAGTTTCATTTAAACATAGGAAATTGGCAGCTTATATCTTTGGGAATTTTGCATTCGCAGCTTGCAACAAAAAAATGTCAAATTGACATGTGGACACTGAAAAGCTCATCAATAGATGCCTTAATAGTGGAAATAATCAACAGCTGCAGCCACCGTCATGAGATTCCTGGAGTTTTGGAGTTTAGTTTGGTGCATAGTCGTGATTTTTAGGGTTAATGCCGGAGCTTTCTGGTATTTCTGCATCATTCCTGTCATATTTGGGGTTGAGTACAGACTGCATGTTTGTGTGTTTGTAGTTTGTGTCTGTGAAAATGCATTTTAAATGGACTTTTCTGAGATTTTTAATCAGTTCTGATGACATATCTGCAGGATGACATATTATAAGAACACTATAGTCCTCCCACAGCATGCCAAGTCTGTTTCCACTTCACACCCAAACACACCACATCCCCTGCATCCAAATCACAGCCAGATAAACCAAAGCAGTCATTATGGCAGCATGTGTGTGTGTGTGTGTTTAATCAATGTGGACTTGAACTTGTGGCAGTTGGAGCTCAACACTTTCCCAGCTCGGAGCTCAAACTCAGCGACCCAAACAACCCAACAAGCAGCAGCATGAGCCGGGCAGAGCCGCCGGAGCTCAGCGGTGAAATCCAAGTACTCACCCTCGGATAACTCCAGCTCCAGCTCGGCCAGTTTGGCCCGTACCTCCGCAGGAAGCGGTACCGGGTCCCGGTCCGCCATTCCGTCGTTACAAACCGACTTAAATCTCTGTTTTTCCGCCTCTTCTTCTCTCTCTTCAGACACCCAACACCAAAAAAAAAAAATATCCAAAGTCAGTCAGACTGTGTGTCCGTGTGTCGCACTCTGTGTGCGGCTGCAGCGCTGTCAGCCTCCGCAGCCAGACGCAAAGCCACACAACACTGCTACCACTTCCCGTGCTTTTATTTTGAAAATAAGAGCCCAGACATAGATAGATAGATAGATAGATAGATAGATAGATAGATAGATAGATCACAATTAAAGACTATTCACACCAGAATAAAAAGAAAAAAACAAAGATTAAAAGTCTACAACCAAGTCCATTCACCCCAGATTTAACTCGTCCCAAAGGAAGAATAACTAAATAAATATATAAAATATACATACATTTGTATTATAGGTTTATTTTATTGTTTTTAATTGATGTTTATTTAATTGCACGAAAGAAAATGTTGTTGGTTATACCTTTAAGACAGTTGATAGCAGTTCGTTTAGTGTTAGGTCTATTTAATTTAGATATTTTTATGAGGTACAGCTTGAAAAATAAGACACACAAAAAGCAAATATCACATTTTTGTTCAAAATCTATCTACCAAAACATTTAAAATGTATTATATTTAAAGACAACTTGTTAAACTGTGCAATTCCTGCACGCAACTGCTGCCGTGCTTTTATTTTGAAGGTGCCGTAATCCAGCTTCCTTTGTGACGTTTGTTAATTGCTGCTGACTTCACGCACCTGGCAGGTAGAATATCCTGTAGGTGACTGGACAGAAAACGCCAATAACTGAACACACACACGTTTTATTTACAAAGTTATTGATTATTTTCTGTTTGGGAGAGAAAAAAAATAAAAACTGCTGCTGGTTTTATTAATTAAATTGAAAAATATAACCATAAGAGGGCGCCAGAGAACATCTATCTATCTACATACATGCATTTTATACATTTATTATTGATCTTCTGTGAAGATGAAATAATCTGTGGGGTCAAAAATCTACATTTATACAATCAAACTTGCTTTGCAAGAAGGAATCTGTCGCCTCAGAAGAGGCACCTTCAGGCTCGACCGAAGTTTGTTGTTGATCACACTGACAAAGAAAGAAGATGGAAGAAAGTTTCTGTGGTCAGGTGACACAAAATTGAGCTATTTGGCTTCATTGATGACAAATATGTTTCAATCATGTCCGGAATTGTATTTATTTTTATAAACAAAGCATGCGAATCTGTCCAGACATCCAAAAGATTCAGTTTCATCAAATGAAACCTGCTGATTTTTTGACTGAAAAACTCTTGTGTCTCATGTTTGTGTCCATTTGATGAGTTTAAGTCCTCGTTCTCTCTTCTTGGGTCCCCACCAACTCTCTGCTAAATGCTGCATTATGTTCCCTGGTTAGTCTCTAACTGTGTTGGGTAGGTAGTGCACAGTAGGTGGGTTTATACAGCGTCTTCTCTAAAAATGACCCTTTGACAGCGTTGAGCATGGATCAAAACAGTAACATGGAGGGCGAGACAATGCGAAGACTCACTATAAAGCTGCAGACTCAGGTGATAATTCTTTGTAGGTTCATTATTACGAGCTACCCCTTGCTTCACCATTTACTCTCTAACTGTATCGGCCTGTTTGCTGCTGGATCAGGTTGTGTACAGTGAAAATGCTGCTGCAATGAGCTGAAACTATGAAGCTGAGGGGAGCCGCAGTGTCTCTACGAGCAACTCCTTCCATACTGTCACATCTTTATGATAAATTATAGTCACTTTAAAGATGCGTATGTGAAGCATTTTAACTTAACGCTGACTTATTCTGGTTTCAAACTCTTTTTCTGCTTCCACCAACAAGCTTCAAGCTCAAGTTGATCCGAAGAACATGAGTTTAAACTGTTCAAATATTCAGCATGATGCACTTAAATCTGTTTTTCTTCCACTTCGCCCGGCCTCGTCTCAGAATCTGTTTTCATCACTGCAGGGCATTTCATTAAAATCCCCCTCATCATCATCGTCGCCGCCATCGTCTCAGCTTCTGGCGCTAACAGCCGTCCCATCATCATTACTTTCCCATTACTGACCCAGACGCTCCACGCTCAGACTTTCTGCTGCAGGTCTGAGACTAAAGCTACAGTCTGATTCATTTAGAAATAACAGCAGCAGCGTCACAGATCTGCAAAGTTTAGACTGTTCTTCATTTCTGACTCATCAAGGTGGTGAAGTATGTGGACGTGTTAGAGCACAAAGGTAACAGAAATGAAGTAAGTGGGTAATGGCAGATGTTCCTTCGAGCCAGCATGAGATGACATCTGCATAACTTTAAGCCTTAATATAATGTGAACAGGTGAGTTGTATATAAATTCACCCTCAGTACAGTTGTCTTGCAGCTGTTAGCCTGGCTTAGCACAAAGACTGGGCTGGTACCTAGCTTCGGTTTTGGCATGCACCCCCATCAGCATTCTCCCTCACCCCGGGCCTGAAAACTTTTCCTCCCCCTTTGTCGTACAAACACACACACTGGCTGAGACAAACTGAGCTAACAGCAGCTGCAGTTGGCAGCAGGTTACTTCACTGTCCGTCAGGAAACTCACAGATCATCATCATCATCATAAATCTGATGCACATTATCTGACCATCTGTAAGGGAACGGGAGAGAAACCTTAAACCTTACTTTATATTCATGTTTGTGTACTTTAGAGTTCACAAATGCATGAAAATAATGACACAACACAAACAAACTTTGGTAACCATGGACTCCAGTAGATGGTAGAACAAATTAAATGAGTAGAAAATACACCAGAAGAGTAATTAAAACGTTTAAAAATCAGGTAACAGAGAAGTTGAGATGAAGAAGAACTGACCATGATGTTTGACACAATTAGAAAGTTGGTACTCAGCTTTAGAATCCTGGTCTAAAACATGCAGACAACCTGAGCTGAGGAGCTTTAACCTCCACTACATCCCTGGTTATCAGGATGAAGGCGCCCTCTTGTGTCGTTCATCAGTTTTCACATTTCACTCGTTCACCTGCTGTGATGTTCACTGCAGGAAACAACAAACAACATCAGTAAAGACAAATTTAAATAAAGTCTGTTCAATTTAAGATTCAAGAGATTTATTGTCATTGGCGAGTAAAAGCACATACAGCAATGAAATTCTTATTGATAAAATAAAGTATATATTAAACATAGCTTAAAGTGCAGAGCAGACCTAAGTTAAGGGTTGAAAAATAAGGTGCTCTGTTCCAGTAACAGTTCAAATGACATTACAAGTTCAAGAGTGTGATGTCCTGATGGTGGGTCAAAGATGTTTGAAAGTCTTTTTGTCCTGGACTTCAGACTCTTGTAGCGCCTCCCTGGTGGCAGAAGTGTGAACAGACTGTGTTGTGGGTGTGTATTGTCCTTTATGATGTTATGAGCTCTCCTGATGACCCTGGTGGTGTAGATGTCCTGCAGTGAAGGCTGCCCAGATGACTCTCGTTCAACGATTTGATGTACAGATTCACTTCATCCACACAATCAGTTTGTTTGACCAGAATCTCAGCTATGTACAAGAAAACAATCAATCATCTCCTTATTGATTATGAACATAATTACAGTTTTATAACACCTCATTTGACACCAAAACCCAACATAGACCCAAATATCTAAGTAAGTGGAAAAGAAACAACAACATATATCAGTACAATTATTGAACAATCATTGAAATGACAGAGAAGTTTATATTTTCATGCAGAGAAATGTCAGTTCAGGTTAACTAAAGTCATCATGAGCAGTGATAGCCTCCATGGCTAAACAGACACAGGAAGGAGCTCCACCTAAAGAAACTCAAACATTTACACAACGACCAATGAGAAGAGGGCAAAGTACCGCCCACAGTGTTTGATTGACAGGTGAAGAAATGCCACAACAATCAGCTGTCAGCAACAATGATGGAAACAAAACAAGCTGAAGACATGAAACACAGAATTTAACCCTTCAATGACTTCTGTCTATTTCACTTCACACAACTCAGCAGAGGATCCATAATAAATCCAAAGTCCAGCATAGAGAGGCTGAGTGAACGTGGTCTGGACTCTGTGGAGGAGAGTCATGGTTTCAGAGACGCTGTAGAAGGACAGAATACCTGCACTGTGATCCAGGTACACTCCAACTCTGGAGGACTGAGGACCTGAGACGGGAGTGCGGACTTTGTTGTAACAAAAGTTATAACTGTTTGTGTCACAATATAACCTCCAAGATTTGTCATTGTATCCAAATCCACATTCATCTGAGCTCCCTGCTCTGCTGATATTCTTGTATGTGACTGCTACATCAACTCCTCCTCCTCTCCTCTCCACCTCCCAGTAACAACGTCCAGTCAGACTCTCTCTACTCAGGACCTGAACCCAATAAGTGAATCTGTCTGGGTGACTAGAATAAGACTGAGGTTGTTTCATTAATGTCACTTTTCTGTTCCCCTCAGATAATAACAGCTGTGTGTTTGCTGTGTTTGGATCCAGTGTGAGTTCACGTGAATATTTTAAGAACTCAGCTCTGGTCTTGGGCTCTGGTTCTGGTCCTGACAGTGAAACATGGACTTCAGTGTCTGTCAGTGAGATGTTTGTCCGTTGGTCCCTCAGAACGTCCTGTAGTTTATCTCTGAGCTCTGACACAGCAGCTGTCACATCCTCAAAGTCCCTCAGAGGACGGATATTGATGCTGGATGAGTCTGTAGATTGGCTGAGTCGTGACAGTGAGGGGTAGTTGTGTAGAAACTGGTTGTGGTCCTCTGTGTGTGAGAGCTTCTCCAGCTCAGCGTCTTTCCTCTTCAGCTCAGTGATCTCCTGCTCCAGCTTCTCCTGAAGATCTTTGACTCGACTCACTTCAGTTTCCTGCTGGGATCTGACCTGCTGCTTCACATCAGACCTTCTTTTCTCCATGAGACGGATCAGCTCAGTGAAGATCTTCTCACTGTCCTCCACTGCTTTATCAGCAGAGCCATTGATAGCCTCCACCTCCTGTTGGAGCTCCTTCACATCTTTCTCTCTGTCCTGGATTCTCTGCTGGATGTTTAGTCGACTCACCTCGAGCTCTCTCTGCCTCTCAGTCCTTTCTGCTGCAGCTGAGACTGTGTCGTGGCCTTTATGTTCATCCACAGAGCAGAGATAACAGATACACTGCTGATCAGTACGGCAGAACATCTTCATCACCTCATCATGACGAGAGCAGATGTTCTCCTGGAGCTTCTTGGAGGGCTCCACCAGCTTGTGTTTCTTTAATGGAGCTACATCATGATGAGGCTGGAGGTGTTTCTCACAGTAAGAGGCCAGACAGACCAGACAGGACTTCAGAGCTTTCAGTTTTCTCCCAGTGCAGACATCACAGGCCACATCTTCAGGTCCAGCATAGCAGTGATCATCAGGAGCAGCTTGGAGTCCAGTCTTCTTCAGTTCCTCCACTAAAGCTGCTAACATGGTGTTTTTCACCAGGACAGGCCTCGGTGTGAAGGTCTGCCTACACTGAGGGCAGCTGTGGATTCTCTTCTCATCCTCTCCATCCCAGAAGTTTTGAATACACTTCATGCAGTAGCTGTGTCCACAGGGAATAGTCACCGGATCCTTCAGTAGATCCAGACAGATCGAACAAGAAATAGTTTCCCGGGCCAGCTGAGCTCCTTTCTGCGCCATTTCAGCTCTCTGTGACAACGACTGTCTGAGTTTCACTTCCTCAGAAATGAAACTAGTCTGAGCTCTGATCTCAACAACATGTGTCTCTGCAGTGAACGGGGCCTGACGTGTTGGTTCCACCCATCTTCAAACTGGAGATCTGAAGGGGAGGGAACAAGGAAACATGTGGACAGAGTGGAGCTGGCTGTGTTTGAGAGCAGGAAGAAGAGGGAGGGGTTATCAAGCTTTGGTTCAGCCCAGGAAGAGGAGCGCTTTGACAGAGATACTGTGTGTTAACACTTGTTTACAACAGAGCTCATTGAAAAACACTGAACTGATTTGAATCTATGTAATATCACACTATGTCAGTCTGTTCAACAGGAGTCACAGCCTGTAACACTGATGCTGCATTCAGGTCACATGGGAAAGATGGGAGAGAAGAGTTTCCACTTTACAAATATGATTCACATCATCACATGTTAGTGTGACATTTTGTCCGTCAGCTTTGTATGAGACCCTGGAATGAAGACCAGAAGAAAAGACTTTGTTCATGTTGGTTCATTCATTCTGTAAAGCTTCACTTTGTTCACACAGTGGCACAGTTTTCCTCCACCTAAAGAAACTCAAACATTTACAGAACAACCAGTGAGAAGATGTCAAAGTACCGCCCATAATGTTCGATACAATGGAGGAACAACGGACCAGCTCTTCATGCTTGCAGGGGTGCTGAGGGGGTCATGGGAGTTTGACCATCTTGTCTACATGTGCTTGTGGTCTTGGAAAAGGCTTATGACCGTGTCCCCTGGGTGCTCCTGTGGGGAGTATGGGGTACTGGGGTTGTTGGTACATGCCATCCGGTCCTTGTACAGTTGTGTCCATATATATACGACACAAAGTCCGCCAGGGCTGACACTTGTCCCCGATACTGTTCGTGATTTTCATGGATCGGATTTCAAGGCACAGCCAGGGTGAGGATGGAACCTCAGGGTTGGATCTCTGCTATTTGCAGACGATGTGGTCCTGTTGGCTTCATCAGACTGTGGCCATCAGCACTCACTGGGGCGATTTGCAGCAAAGTGTGAACAGCCTGGATGAAAGTCAGCATCTCCAAGACTGAGGCCATGGTTCTCTGCCAGAAAACGATAAAATACTCCCTCCGGGTTGGTGGTCCCAAGGGAGGGAGTTAAAGTATCTTAGGGTTTTGTTTACGAGTGATGGGAAATCGGAGCTTGAGATGGATCGGCCATTTGGTGCGTCATCTGCAGTACTGCAGACGTTGTACAGGACTGTTGCGGGGAAGAGGGCGCTAAGCCAGACGGCGAAGCTTTCCAGTGCATTGACGTTCCAACCCTCACCTGTGGTAATGAGTTTTTTGTAGTGACCGAAAGAATGAGATCGTGGATACAAACAGGTACGGCATCGTCTGGATCTACATGCAGTAAAATAAAACCACCACGACACATGACCCAGTCACCTGCCAGCTCAGCTGCTCCCTGTTACTCATTGACCTCAGTATAGACAGTGAACCCTTGACTCTCATTCTTCAGATTATCAGTTGCTCAGTACAACCTTGTTAACATTTTCTCAGCTTCTTCTTGTTGCAATGACCGTCTGTCTTTTTTTAACCACCTGTCTGCCTTCAAGCTTAAAGCTGTTTGAAGTTTTGAAGAACTCATTACAAGTTTTTTACATAATCGCCAACTTCATATTGTGTCAAAGTTCAAAGTACAACTGGTTTTATTGCACAGTATCAACAGTAGATAAGTCTAACAACACTTCCCTCTCCCTGCAGTAAGTGAACAAGAGCAGAAAGAGGAGAGATCTGTTTCCCATCAGAGCAAAGAGTTGACAGTCTTTGACAGTCGTTGTCACAGAGAGGTGAAATGGAGCAGCAAAGAAATCGACTGGACCAAGAAAAATTCTGCTGTTCGATCTGTCTGGATCTACTGAAGGATCCGGTGACTATTCCCTGTGGACACAGCTACTGCATGAAGTGTATTCAAAACTTCTGGGATGGAGAGGATGAGAAGAGAATCCACAGCTGCCCTCAGTGTAGGCAGACCTTCACACCGAGGCCTGTCCTGATGAAAAACACCATGTTAGCAGATTTAGTGGAGGAACTGAAGAAGACTGGACTCCAAGCTGCTCCTGATGATCACTGCTATGCTGGACCTGAAGATGTGGCCTGTGATTTCTGCACTGGGAGAAAACTGAAAGCTCTGAAGTCCTGTCTGGTCTGTCTGGCCTCTTACTGTGAGAAACACCTCCAGCCTCATCATGATGTAGCTCCATTAAAGAAACACAAGCTGGTGGAGCCCTCCAAGAAGCTCCAGGAGAACATCTGCTCTCGTCATGATGAGGTGATGAAGATGTTCTGCCGTACTGATCAGCAGTGTATCTGTTATCTCTGCTCTGTGGATGAACATAAAGGCCACGACACAGTCTCAGCTGCAGCAGAAAGGACTGAGAGGCAGAGAGAGCTCGAGGTGAGTCGACTAAACATCCAGCAGAGAATCCAGGACAGAGAGAAAGATGTGAAGGAGCTCCAACAGGAGGTGGAGGCTATCAATGGCTCTGCTGATAAAGCAGTGGAGGACAGTGAGAAGATCTTCACTGAGCTGATCCGTCTCATGGAGAAAAGAAGGTCTGATGTGAAGCAGCAGGTCAGATCCCAGCAGGAAACTGAAGTGAGTCGAGTCAAAGATCTTCAGGAGAAGCTGGAGCAGGAGATCACTGAGCTGAAGAGGAAAGACGCTGAGCTGGAGGAACTCTCACACACAGAGGACCACAATGAGTTTCTACACAACTACCCCTCACTGTCACGACTCAGCCAATCTACAGACTCATCCAGCATCAATATCCGTCCTCTGAGGTACTTTGAGGATGTGACAGCTGCTGTGTCAGAGCTCAGAGATATACTACAGGACGTTCTGAGGGACCAACGGACAAACATCTCACTGACAGACACTGAAGTCCATGTTTCACTGTCAGGACCAGAACCAGAGCCCAAGACCAGAGCTGAGTTCTTAAAATATTCACGTGAACTCACACTGGATCCAAACACAGCAAACACAAAGCTGTTATTATCTGAGGGGAACAGAAAGGCAACATTAATGACAGATCAACAGTCTTATTCTAGTCATCCAGACAGATTCACTGGATATTCTCAGGTCCTGAGCACAGAGAGTCTGACTGGACGTTGTTACTGGGAGGTGGAGTGGAGAGGAGGAAGAGTTTGTGTAGCAGTCACATACAATAATATCAGAAAAGCAGGGAGCTCAAATGAATGTAAATTTGGACACAATGACAAATCTTGGGTGTTAAGATGTAAAAAAAACAGTTACACATTTTGTTACAACAATGTCCAAACTCCCGTCTCAGGTCCTCAGTCCTCCAGAGTTGGAGTGTACCTGGATCACAGTGCAGGTATTCTGTCCTTCTACAGCGTCTCTGAAACCATGACTCTCCTCCACAGAGTCCAGACCACGTTCACTCAGCCTCTCTATGCTGGACTTTGGATTTACTATTCTTATGGAGACACTGCAGAGTTGTGTAAACTGAAATAGACAGAAGTCATTTAAGGGTTAAATTCTGTGTTTTACTTGTTGTGACATTTCTTCACCTGTCAATCAAACACTGTGGGCGGTACTTTGCCCTCTTCTCATTGGTCGTTGTGTAAATGTTTGAGTTTCTTTAGGTGGAGCTCCTTACTGTGTCTGTTTAGCCATGGAGGCTATCACTGCTCATGATGACTTTAGTTAACCTGAACTGACATTTCTCTGCATGAAAATATAAACTTCTCTGTCATTTCAATGATTGTTCAATAATTGTACTGATATATGTTGTTGTTTCTTTTCCACTTACTTAGATATTTTTTTAGATATTTCCAAAACAAATCAGATAGATTGCAAGAGAACATTAAATGTTCAAGTGTTTCTACTTCTGTTTTACAAAAAGCACATTTATTACAGTCCAAATTAAATATAAGTCTTAAAAATTCACTGCAAGGATAAAATGTAATTTATTGTTTTGAAGTGTACCTCTTTCGCTTTAGTAGAGATAGCAAAACTAAGAAATTTACATCTAATTCTCTTGGTATCAAAGTGGAGTATCCTTTAACAATTATGTTTTCTTTTGAGGGAGACAAGGAAGAAAATTCTTTGGTGAGAGTAGAATCTCAAAAATTTGTTTTACCCTTTTTCTCTAATAAAGGTTGGTTATTTATGGACATGGTGTGTATCAGGTGTATCGGCATGTACATTAAAGTTCCCTTAATCATACAAGATGAGAGCCTGTGGAATGGCTTTATTACAGCCAGTAGTCGTTTCTGGAACATTCAATTTATATTTATGACTAAAATCATCAAAATCTAATAAGTTTTTTATGGCGGGAAAAAGGTCTTTCCTTGTGGGTCAGTTGACGGAGTCGCCCGTTTGCTGTAATTACACGGTTGCGGCCACTATGAGAGGAATCGACGCTCCTCCCCCTGGGAGCGCACAGTTAAAAAGCAGAAGAAGAAGAAATTTGACGTCACCAGTGATGGAATTTCCGGCTCTTTTTAGTGAGCCGGATCATTTGGCTCAGCTCACCAAGAAGAGCCGGCTCTTTCTGCTCCCAAATGCTCTTCATTTACCACGTATAACCTTTATATAATTCAGCGCTGTTTTGACTTGTGATTTGTATTTGAACGCATATATCACTTGAATTTCAATAATTTGCTCTAGCTAATGCATTTAAGTTGTAAAAATCCCTTGTAATCCTGAAACCACCCAATGAATGAACTAACATAAAAACCACTCTGCCACACAAAGCTGATAAAACGCCTATAAAAACCTAAGCATGGAAATTTTACAAAGGACAGATAATTGACTTTATATATAGAAGATAATATATAATATATAATATATATATTATAATATATATAGTATATATATATATAACATATATATACACCACACACAACATAAAGTACTGAAAAAACTAAATTAATAACAGCACTCAAGTAATGTGTCTTGTGTTATGTACCCACCACTGACATCTGGACAAATAAACAAAATGTTTTGGTATAGGTAAAAATAATATATCTTTGCACCTCACTCCTGTCTCTCCTTCAGCGTGTCCTACCTCCTCTTGTCTCCCCCCTCCTGTCCTGCTGGTGTAGGCTCCTTGTCCAATCCTCACATATTGGGTTGCACAGCATGCATGTTGACACCTGTAGTCAATGCCACAGGTATTTTTTCCTAAAGAGAAAAGTAAAAAAGAAAGAAAAGAACGGTTTCACGGGTGGACGGAAAACGGGAGCCGGCTCCTATCGTTCACTTAAAAGAGCCGACTCTTTGAACCGACTCTTTGAACCGACTCTTTGAACCGGCTCGTTCGCGACCGACACATCACTAGGAGTCACTTCCTGTGTATTGGCGCTGTTCGTGCAGAGGTAAGTCGAGCTGTTGTTACAATGTTGTTACAATGTTGTTACAATGTTGTTTAAACGTTATTAAAACGTTAAAACGTTGTCGTAATGTTGATCCATCCGTTATTTCTGTACCCGCTTCTCCTCATCAGGGTCCCGGTCTGTCGTAATGTTTATCTCAGGCTCTAAAATGCGGTCACTGCGAAGACGACGACGGTGTTTCGGTTAAACGAGCGACCGTGTTTAACTCGGCGTCAGCCGTTAGCGCTTGGTCGTGATAGTTAGGAACAGAAACACACTCAGATGTCTCGTGAATTAGTTTTCATCAACGTTACGATGTTTTTAAAAATAAATAAATACCCGCTTCTTCTGATTCGTGTCTCGTTGCCACGTTACGTTTCTACTTCCCATGTTCGGCTGGCGGTCACCAGTTAACACGGTCGCTCATTACACCGAAACACCGGCAAGGCCCGTGTAAACAAACACCGAGTAGCTGTAGTTATTCTGGATTTTAAAAAAAGCAACGATGCGGTTCACGGTTTTTTTGTTCAAGATACGATTTTCTCACGATTTTTTTATTTATTTTTTATCAAAATGAGCTACAGACAAATTATGACCAAATAAAATTGTTTTTATTTGTAGGAAAATCTTTCTTTACATAAACTCTCAAACAGTTGTTGTTCTTATAAAAAGTGCACTTACATTTAAACAACAAACACATGACCGAGATTCATTCTTTAGAAAAGTCCTCACAGTAACTGCTGTTACTGCTGTGAGTGCAGTTTTCCTCATGATGTGCGTAACTTCTTTGTTCTCACTGTGGCGGCTGATATGTGCCTCATGTTGCTGCTGCGTTGCTGTGTGCTGCATGTTGCTCGTGTTGTTGCTGCACTGGTTGCTCATGTTGCTCATTGGTGTGCTGCATGTTCATGTTGCTCTGCAATATTTCGGCAGTTGTGTATTTTGGTTTTGTCTGTCCGTTTCTCACGGTTGTATTTGTGTTATATAGAATCTAAAATGCTCCACACAGGTGATTTCAAACAGCCTCTGTTTCAAGCTGTTTTCTACCGCTCGCCATGTCTTCCCTCCCCTTTTTTAAAGATAACCTAACCTATTCTTAATTTAAAACAAGAAAAAAACATATCCTACTTTCATTGTGAAAAATCCCGACTGATTTTTTTCGTCAACCGGTGGCAATCGTCACGTTTTGTACCGATTTTTAATCGTGTCACGATGCATCGTTTACCTCCCCACATTCAGATTCATTATATACCTGATGTATTTCAGAATTTGATAATAGAATGAATGATCTTTGGTGTTTATATTTAAATATCATAAAGGTCCAAGATGTTTTATGTGGAACATGGTTGAGGGTTGGGCCACAGCACACAAGCTGTGTTCACAGTTAGTGAGTCAGTCCAGCACCATACTATACTACTACTACAATTACTACTACTACTACTAACTACCCAGCCCTCCATAGAGTATACACCACACCAATATTCCATAATATTAATAACAGACTCAATTAAGAACATTCTTCTATTCCTGTCATATTTATGTAGTTATCAAGACACACGTGTGTTAAATGTAATGAAGCAAGCTCAACCTTATGGTTTCCTTGTTGCCTGCTTTTCAGATCACAATTTGAAGGCAGACGTAAAGGATCAGAGCTCAAAATATTTTGAGTTTAAGAAGTAAGAAAAGTCAGAAAAGAGCGTGCACAGAGAGCTGAAATGGCACAGAAGGAGTTAGCACGCTGAACCTTGAAACCTTCTCTTGTTCGCGATCTGTCTGGATCTACTAGGATCCGTGAGTATTCCCTGGTGGACAAGCATACTGCAGAACTGTATTAAATCAAAAAACTGGGATCGAATGGATAGCTAATCATCTACAGCTGCCCTCGGGTAGGCACCTCCGGTGGGACCGAGGCCTTCCTGGTGAAAAACGCAATATGTTAGCAGCTTTAGTGGAGGAAACTGAGAGAGACTGGACTCCAAGCTCTCCTGAGGATCAACTGTCATGCTGGACCTGAAATGTGGCCTTGAGGTCTGCACTGGGAGAAAACGGAAAGCTCTGAAGTCCTGTCTGGTCTGCTGGTTCTTATGTGAGAAAACCTCCAGGCTCACTTTGAATGCCTCTGGCCTTGAGAGAAACACAAGCTGTGGAGCCTCCAGAGCTCCAGGAGAACATCTGCTCTCCGTCATGATAGGTGATGAAGATGTTCTGGTCTGCGTATGACGCAGTGTCGGTTATCCTCTGCTCTGTGGAAGACATAAAGGCCACGACACAGTCGACTGCAGCAGAAAGGACTGAGAGGCAGAGAGGCTCGAAGACCAGCGAAAGACCAGAGCTTGTCTTAAAATATTCCGGTTAACTCACACTGGATCCAAACACGGGCAACACAGGCAGCTTTATTTATCTGAGGGGAACAGAAAAGCAACAGTAATGACAGGTCAACAGTCTTATTCTAGTCACCCAGACAGATTCACTGACTGGTGGCAGGTCCTGAGCACAGAGAGTCTGACTGGACGTTGTTACTGGGAGGTGGAGTGGAGAGGAGCAGGAGTTTGTGTCGCAGTCGCATACAAGAATATCAGCAGAGCAGGGAGCTCGAATGAATGTAGCTTTGGATCAAATGACAAATCTTGGGCGTTAAGATGTACAAAAAACAGTTACACATTTTGGTTCAACAATGTCGCAACTTGTCTCTCAATTCCTCGGTCCTCCAGAGTTGGAGTGTACCTGGATCACAGTGCAGGTATTCTGTCCTTCTACAGCGTCTCTGAAACCATGACTCTCCTCCACAGAGTCCAGACCACGTTCACTCAGCCTCTCTATGCTGGACTTTGGTTTTCCTGGTATTTTGGAGTCACTGCAGAGTTGTGTAAACTGAAATAGACAGAAGTCATTTAAGGGTTAAATTCAGTCATTTTATTGTTGTGACATTTCTTCACCTGTCAATCAAACATTGTGGGCGGTACTTTGCCCTCTTCTCATTGTGTTAAATTAGTTAATATGATGCTTTAAATTTAAGTTAAATACGTCCTGCAGAGGAATTAGTGATTTGGCCTCTTATGATGATTGTGCTGTATACTGTGTGTATACAAGCTGCAGGGAGGCGACTGCGTCCGTTCATTTGATGTGTATGTATTTGTCCTGCATTTATTTCAGTGTGCAGACATGCGGGGTGTATTACACACAGACCTTTGAATGTGTGTTTCTCCTTGTGTTGTATAATATGCTTTGATTCTGTGCTTTCTATCTTGTAGAGTCACTGTGTGATTCAGTTTTGAAAGGAGCTGATGGTTCACCTGTTTTGATTGATCCTTATTCAATAAAGGAACATAATGTTACACTTTGTGTATTTATATTTATATGGGATGTGTATTTTATATCCGACAGAGTATTAGGGCTACACTGAGGAAGGAAAAAAGCATTTTCTTTTTAAAGTCCTGATACTTGTGACAATGTGATGCTGATGTGCCAGAAGATGAGTATCTCTTTTTTGTGAAACCTATACGAGGACATTCCACCAAATGCTCCAAATGCCTCTCACGGCCTCATTTGAACAACCTCCTCCTCTGAAACAACGGCTGACAATATTGACTTTATGCGCAGTCTGTGGTTTCTTTTTTCTCTTCTCGGTGGCCCAAATTCCAATCTTTTTTAATATCCGCTTATAGCTGTGGGAAACTGTAAAATGAATCTAATGATTGCAACGAGCATCTAAAAATCAGCATGTATCCAAAAGGATTGAAGGAATGCACAAACTTTTTATAAGACAGTGGGTCTAGTTATGTGATAACACTGTGTAGTGGGCAGTGGAAGTACCTAATTGTTTTCCGTTGGTGGTGACTGCTGATCCTGATCCTGGAACCTGATCCTGGTCTGGAGCAGCTCACTCCAACAGAAGAAATCTCCATGGTAACTTATACCATCACATATCTAACTCACTGCCCCCTATACCCGCTTTGGGCAACCCGATCACTGGTAATGATCCAGGCTAGCCAAGGATATTCCCGGTTAAAAAATAATCCCGTAGCCCTAGTTTGTGCAACGGTCTTTTGTTAAGCTGAAGTTAACAGTTTTTCAAAGTTTGTGTAAATATTAGTGCTGTCAAAATTAACGCGTTAATTTTGTCGAGTAATTTTAAAGAATTAACAGCGTTAAACAAAATTATAACGCGGTTTTTGTTTACTTTCGGTGCGCGCCATTTTTGGATGGGAAAGTAGAGCTTTGTTTCCAAGATATATTAGTGTGTGTGAAGGGGTGGAAAGAGGCATTAACTTAGCCCTCACGCAGACTTTGGGCGCCCGGGCGTCCGCCCACAGTGCCCATAGCTAAAACAAAACCGGCCTTAGCTTGTATAGTTTACGGGCAGAGCTGCCACATCCAATATGGCGGACATGTTATAACGTACGCAAGAAGAACGGACAACCTGCTCATGAGGCGTCTGTGGTCTATGATCCTATCCTAACTAAAGGAGAGTCTTGTGTATAGATGTCCTATGATCTATCCTAACTAAAGGAGATTGTGCAAGATATGTCTATGATCTATTCCCTACTAAAGGAGAGTCTATGCAGAGATGTTATGAATCTACCTAACTAAAGGAGAGTCTGTGCATATATGCTATGATTCTATCCACGAAAGGAGAGTCTATGTTTTATATGGTCTATGATCTAATCCTAACTAAGGAGAGTCTAGTGTTGATGTCTATGAATCTACCTAACTAAAGAGAGTCTATGTATATATGTCTTGAGCTTATCCGAACGACAGGAGAGTCTGTGCATAAGGTCTATGATCTATCCTAAACTAAAAGAGAGTCTGTTTATATGTCTATGAGCTATCCCTAACTAAAGGAAGTCTATTTTAGTATGTCTATGATCGTACCTAACTAAAGGAGAGTCTATGTTTAATGTCTATGAGCATCCTAAACTAAGGAGAGTCTATGTTTATCTGTCTATGATCTAAGCAGACTAAAGGAGAGTCATGTATATATGTCTATGATTATCCTAACCTAAAGGGAGAGTCTGTGGTGTAAAAGAGTGGAGAAGGCGGACTTTTAGGGGGAACAGTTCATTTTAAAAAGGTGCCCGACAGCTCGTTGAACAAAAAAAAGGCATTGTGCACAGTTTGCAAAGCCGAATTTAAATTCCACAGAAGTAACAAGACTTTAACATATCACCCCCTCAAAGCAAAACAACCCAGTCTAAACACTAAAGGATGTGGCACTCGCAGTATATTTCCCTCATGCTGCTTGTCTGTTTCTGAGCTTTTTTTTTCTTGTGCAAAACTGGGCATATGCGCAATGAAGCCAATAAAATAATGAAGTTAAATATACTTTCTCTGTGTTTATTCTAAAACATTAATTTGATCATTTTTACATAAATAAATAGCATTATACGTAGCTTCGAGGCTCAGAAAAATGCATTTAAGGGGGGGGGGGGGTTTATTGAATAGATTTATTGATAGTTAAGTGCGATGTAAATTAGGGACATGTTGTTCGGTTTAATTGGAGTTAACTTTTTTTTTAATCGATTGACAGCCCTAGTCCATAATTAAGTTTCGAACATGGGTAGGCCTGGGGGGAAGGGCAAGTGGTCTCTGTCCCTGCACATGATGCTGGGATGAAACATTACAACGGCTGCTGCTCACTCAAAGTAAAGGGAAAACGTACAGTGGGGGGCGCAGGGGGGTGCCGGGGTGGAAAGACAGGCATGAAAGCTCAACACAGGCTGGACCGGTGTAAGTCAAAGATAATTAACCTGAGAAGTGTACGCACATCTTATTCTATCACAACAAGGCATAGATGCTGACGTGATACAGTAAGTGTGACTGCAGCCGCTGGCCTGCTACTGACAAATGACTGGACCTTCCACATGAGACGGAAAAGTATTTGTTTAGTTGAAGCACATGAAGAGAATCGAGAGGCTATGTTCATACTAAAGGTACCGGGAACTTCACGCAGAGTCCAAATGATAGAGGTGTGCGTGGTGGTGCAAAGTCGCTGTGGGTTCAACGACTAACTCATTTTGATTTAGTGTGTTTTAGAGTAGCATCTGACATCAAAATACATTAATAAAATTAAATTTCTGATGCAACCTGTTGTTATTCAAAAATACTGTCAGTGTTAATATTGTTTGGGTTTTCAATTAGATTTAGTGAGTTATTGGAGTTTGATCACCGTTACGCAAGGGATTAATGTCTCTTGTACTTTGTGGTTGTGTTTAAATTATTGTAATCAATAAACAGTTTGATTCAATTTAATAACAGGAATAACTCGATCGTGGTTTTCACTGAGCTCTGGTTGTAAACAAGTGTTAACACACAGTATCTCTCTCAAAGCGCTCCTCTTCCTTCTGGACGAACCAAAGCGTGATAACCCCGTCCCTCTTATTCCTCTTCCTGCTCTCAAGCACGCCCCCCAGCTCCACTCTGTCCACATGTTTCCTCCGGGGGGGGGGGGGGCTTGGGGTGGGTCCCTCCCCTTCAGATCTCCAGTTTTGAAGATGGGTGTAACCAAACACGTCAGGCCCCCGGTCACGCAGAGACACATTTTGTGGAGATCAGAGCTCAGACTAGTTTCATTTCTGAGGAGTCAAACTCAGACAGTCGTTGTCAAGAGGCTGAAAGGGAGCAGAAAGGAGCCAGCTGGCCGGGTAGAACTAGTTCGTGTCTCATCTGTCTGGATCTACTAAGGTCGGGTAGGAGCTATTCCCGGTGGACAAGCAGCACGCTGAGTATATTAAAATCGAAGGATTGAAGGATAAAGCAAGCACACAGCTGCCCTAGGGTAGGCAGAACCTCAACACACCGAGGCCGGTCCTGGGAAAAGACATGTTAGCGCTTTAAGTGGAGATACCTGAAGAAGGACGTGGCCCATGCACCTGAAAAAAGGCTGAAGAGTGACTGACACTGCTATGGCTGGACCGAAGATGTGGCCTGTAGATGTCTCACTGGGAGAAAACTGAAGCTCTAAGTCTGTTCTGGGTCTGTCTGGGTCTCTTAATTGTGAGAAACAGCCTCAGCCGCATATATGATCCACTAGGCCTTTGTAAAACAGCAGCTGGTGGAGGCCCTCCAGAGAAGCTTCAGCCGGAGAACGCTGCTTGCTCGTCATGAGGAGTGATGAAGAATGTGTCTGCCGTACTGACGCAGCAGTGTATGCTGTTTATCCTCTGGCTCTGTGGAGAACATAGAAGGCCGAGACGACACATCTCACGATCGGGGTGGAGCAGAAGAAGGACTGAGAGGCAGGAGAGAGGGTGCGAGGTTATTCTGACTGAAACAGTTCCGCAGAGATCCAGTACAGATATAAATAATTTTTAAGTATCTACAAACATTATTTTTAGCGTATACAATTGCTTTCTTATAAAGCATTTTATACATTATAGGGGTATCTTCACTTATCTGATCCGTCCTCATGGAGAAAAAGGTATGTGTGAAGGCAGCGGTCATATCCCGCAGGAAACTTAAGTGGAGTCGATCAAAGATCTCATGAGAAGCTGGAGCAGAATCACTGAGCTGAGGAGGAAGACACTGACTGTAGAAAGCTCTAACACAATATTACCACAACCATTTCTACACAACTAAACCCCGACTGTAACGACTCAGCCAGCTACAGACTCATCCAGCATCATAGCAGCGTCCTCTGAGGTACTTTTATGATGTGACAGCTTCTGTTCAAGCTCAAGATAAACTACAGTACTTTGCTGAGAGAGGAACGGACAAACATCTTATCATGACATTACTGAAGTCAATTTTTTTACATGTCAATTCACACAGAGCCGAAGACCCAGAGCTGGTAGTCTTAAAATATTCACGGAACCAAACTGGATCCAAACACAGCACACACAGAGCTTATGATGATCTGAGGAAACAGAAAAGCACAGTAAAGTCACACAGTCTTATTCTAGTCACCAGGCAGATTCCGACATTGGTCAGGTCCTGAGCCAGAGAGTACTGAACTGGACGTGTTATACTGGGAGTTGGAGTGGAGAGGACAGGAGTTGGTGTCGCGTCGCATACAGACTATATGCAGAGAAGGGAGGCTTCGAAGGAAGTAAAATTTTGATCAAATGACAAATCTTGGGAGGTTAAGATGTTGCAAAAAACAGTTACACATTTTTGGTTCAACATGTCCCAAAACTCCCTGTCTCAGGTCCTTTGGCCTCCAGTTGGAGTGACCTTGATCACAGTGCAGGTATTCTGGTCTTCGACAGACAGCGTCTCTGAAACCATAGACTCTCCTCCACAGAGTCCAGACAAAGTCACTCAGCTCTCTAGGCTGGACTTTACGGTTTTCATCACTATTCTTAGTAGACACTGCAAGTTTGTGTAAACTGAAATAGAAGAAGTCATTTAAGGTTAAATTCTGTCATTTGATTGTTGTAACATTTCTCACCTGTAATCAAACATTGTGGGCCGTACTGTTGCACCGCTTAGCATTGGCGTTGTGTAAATGTTTGGTTTCTTTGGTGGAAGCTCCTTCCTGTGTCCTGTTTAGCCATGGGAGCTATCACTGCTCATGATGACTTTAGTTAACCTGAACTGACATTTTCTCGGCTTGAAAATATAAAGCTTCTTCTCTGCCATTTCAATGATTGTTCAATTAATTGTACTGAGAATGTGTTGTTGTTTCTTTTCCAAGTACTTAGATATTTGGGTTCTATGTTGGGTTTTGGTGTCAATGAGGTGTTATAAAACTGTAATTATCATAGTCATAAATCAATAAGGAGATGATTGTTTTTTGCCATAGGCGAGATTCTGGTCCAACAAACTGATTGTGTGGATGAAGTGAAGCTTGTACATGAAATCATTGAACAAGAGTCATTGAACAGACTGACGATGGGATGTGGGAACAAAGTGAGCTTTACAGAATGAATAAACCAACATGAAGCAAAGTTCCCCCCCTTTTCTTCGGGTCTTCATTCCAGGGTCTCATACCAAGCTGGCGGACAAAATGTCACACAACATTTGATGATGTGATCATATTTGTAAAGTGGAAACTCTTCTCTCCATCCTTTCCCATGTGACCTGATGCAGATCAGTGTTACAGGCTGTGACTTCCTGTTGAACAGACTGACAGGGGTGATTTACATAGATAAATCTGCTTTACTGATGTTGTTGTTTCCTGCGTGAACATCACAGCAGGTAACGAGTGAAATGTGAAAAATGATGAACGACACAGAGGGCGCCTTCAATCCTGATAACCAGGGAGGTAGTGGAGTTAAAGCCCTACTCTCAGGTTGTCTGCATTTGTTTTTTTAGACCAGGATTCTAAAGCTGAGTACAAACTTTCAATTGTGGTCAAACACAGGCAGTATAAAAAAAACAAGTTTAGACTTCTTCATTTAATGGCCACTTGTCAGAAAAAAAAAAAAAAAAAAAAAAAAAAAAAAAAAGAAAAAAAAAAAAAAAAAAAAAAAACAAAGTGTAGGGTGAAGCAATTTTCAGCTTCCTCCATATCCTGATAAATCACACTCCACAGCCTGAGGTCATCAGGTTAGCTAGCGTTGACATTATTGTAGAGCAGAATCCATCAAACCCCTAGGTCGGCAGATGATGCCATAAGCTGCTTAACCTCAGTGCCCAATAAGTGGAGCAGTTCTTGGAATTTGCCCTGCACATGCCTTTCATGTTTTGGAGCTTAGCCGCAGAGTTTTCTCGTGTAGTTGGATAACTGAATCAATCGAGTCAGGTCGCACCACACTGTAGACTTGACTTGAGACTGAAAAGCTGGACTTTTGGGACGCGAGCCGCTCCTCGCTCCTTCATTACATTAGCACCGTAAGTACACATCTGGGGCCACAAATAAATGCAAGCACGGCAACCAATGTCATGGTAGGGAACCTGCAGCCTGTGTGCCATTTGTCAGAAATCTAACTTTCAACACACAACGAAACAAACAACAAACAACAAAATCTGCTTCATCAAATAAGAATGATGATCGACCCCCCCATTCAAAAAAAAACTCTATCAGGCAAATTTGGAAAGACTGTGTTTTCTACATAGCCCAGAAAAAGGGACGCTAAATACTTACTCTAGAACGAGCACTTCAAGAGTGTTCTTTTACACTAGGAAGGTGAGGGTGATGCAGCCATTAACCACAACATGAGAATGCAAACTAAAGTCGACACACTGGAACTTACTTGTTTAGATCGGCGGTCCAATGCGACTTATAAGACTTAATTCAGTACTAATTAGCCCTAGTACCGAGTAGTATTGGGAGTTCAGCTTCATTCAATGAAGCAATCGACGACAACTGCTATCCAGATGTTGAAGTGCCTCCTCCTCTCTAAAAGATGACAAATAAACAAAGTCAAATCAACAGATTTCTTACGGTTTAAATTCTGTGAAGGTTCATCGTCAGGTCAATCTTCTTCAAGAAAAGTTAAGTCTGGGCAACTGGACTTGTTTGTAGCTCCGTGATCTGTTCGCCTTCATCGAAGAAGCTTCTTTTAGTGTTCTGGCTGCATGGTGGGGGGTCTGTGGTTTTACACTAGGAAAGCGTTAATGTCGTCCTGT